>NC_137624.1:15626292-15743792 GCF_963280865.1 Gymnoscopelus braueri
TAGCCTCAGCCAATCGTGTTAGTAGTCCATCACGTTCACCATTGCAGGTGTCTGTTCTTTGACACTACTGTTTGGTTTTGGCTCCTAGTTTCCTTATACTGCATCTCTGTAGTCTAAACTGTGTTTTCCTTGTTAATTTGAAAATACAGTATAAACCCCTTGCTTTTGAAATACCCTGCCTCTGCGTCACTGTCTTGTGCTTGGGCCCTATTCTCCTGAAGCAGACATGACAGTTTTTATAAGAGACTACTGGTCAAGAGTTATGAGCTTACATCTTTGATTACACATACAGTATGCATGTAGCAGATTAAATACATGCAGCAATGTGGAAAATCAAACTACAGACTTTTCCCCCCTATTTTTATAAATTTGGAAATACTGTAACTGCTAACTGATAGAGTATTCAACGACAATGAATGAAGGTGAAACAGTGACAGCACACTGCTCAGTTTGGTTTGTTTGCTACTGTAACATCAGCAGGTGTTCAATTATTATTTTCAGTCAGTTCAGCAAAATGTACTGGAATGGACAGGAAACAATGCACAGCATGAGTCAAACCAACGCCCAGAGACATGTTAACCACCAACCACACTGTTTTCACTCAGCCATGAAGAAGCCTGTGGTCTCTTACCAATGAAAGGGACATGTGTACAAGAGTCTGGGTCTGCACTGAGGCTTGGTAAGGCCTGGCAGTTTGGCAGCAACAGGTTAGGCGCCCCGGCCCTGGCCCCAGAGCTGTAAAACCCTGTTTGGGATGCACTGCTACCCTCCATGACACGCCACTCCTTATGACAGTACAGCTCTTTCACAGCCAGACAATGCTCTCTGTGGGAGAAGAATGAACACAGGGTGGACATAGGGAAGATTAGGAACCATTCATTGAGTAGAAGGAATGGGAAAACATTAACAACTCATTTGTTGGTGAATTACCAATCAACATACATTTAAATACAAATTAAGTTATATCCTATTTTGTTCAAAACACAAAACGATTGGGAGGTGGGCAGGGGCCTACGCAGTCAAGCAAGTGCACACTTTATAATGGTTAAAATATGGATGATAATAATGATTCATAGATAAGCCCTAAGAATTGTGACTGATTAACCCATTAAAAGCCTATCAATGGAACCTAGCGAGTTCACACTTTCGAGATAAATGTGCTAGCCATGTCCTCAAAGCAGAGTTAACACCCACATGTCTCAGAAATGCTGAGGAAGGTCTAGGGCTGTTTCCTTCTGCTGCCGTGCATTATTAAAAGTGTTACTGTACATACTTATTTGCGAGTGCTGACGACTTCATTTGCTATTTCCTTTTGCCCTTTTGGTTGGGCAGAATGGGCATCCATAATAAGACTTTTATGTTGCATGCAAGGTTTCTTGCTAAAACCAGACTTATCAGGAGGGGAAAACAAAACAACCTGGCCTAGACTTTGTATTGAATGACAGAAGGGGCGGAGCACAACTGTGGTTTGGCAAGTTACTATATGTACATGTAGGCATAAAAAGGGGACTTTCTCCAATGAAAGCAAACAGGCAGGTGTTTGATCCCTGGTTGGCTCCTATGTGTGTACTTTATGTTTAAAATTCTATTCTTTTATCTGTTTTACTTAACTTTAACTTAAAACACTTTTGAATTCTGTTGTTTAAGTTACTACAGTATATAACAAAACTCAGGGTTACGGATGTAACCCCGGTTTCTTTAGAATTCGGAGTAACATACTCACTATGGGATATCACCGCCCCCTGGCGTTGATGCAGAGCTACATACCATAAACTCCCGGGCCATTCATTGGCTGAGAAGGGTATGTCACGTGTCCGGTAGACCGGAAGAGGTATAAAACCTCTTGCGTGACGTGGCTCATCCTCTTTAACACGCTTCCTGCATGCAGATGCACACAAACAGGGGTGTTAGGTGAGTATGTTACTCCGAATTCTAAAGAAACCGGGGTTACATCCGTAACCCTGAGTTTCTTGTCAATTCTCCGTAACATACTCACTATGGGATACATAAACCCCCCTGGGGCTTATAGCCATACCGAATCTCAGGTCCGCACGCCCCCTAGCCATAAGGCCCCGTCCCCCTGGACGTGACCTTCGGCCTCACGGGCGCCCCAGCCCTCCGGGCCGGGGTGCGGTATATAATTGAAAGAAAAGGACCCTGACAGACCAAGTCTGCCTATTCATCTAATGAACAGACACAAGTCTGACCCATAAGTGAAAACAAGGAAACAGGGCCTCCTCCCCTGGAAACCTACCAACGGTGGTTCCGAGGGGACTCAAGAGAAGGAAGGTAGAGAAGGGAACAAAGGCGGGTTACACAAAAGACCTGCCTAACCTCCCCTACCCTAACTAGAGACAGCCGCTATGTCCAGTACAGCGTGCGCCACTGACGCCGCTGCCACATCCAGGCTGTAGAAAGCCGCAAAAGTCGATGGAGACGACCAGTTTGCGGCCGCGCACACCTCCTGGACCGACATTTCCCTGGAGAGGGCCCAGGAAGTAGCCACGCCTCTAGTAGAGTGAGCCTTCAGTCCTTCTGGAACTGGAGCGCCACTACTGACGTAGGCCAGCCTAATGGCATCCACACTCCATCTAGAAAGCGTCGCCTTAGTCACCGCCTTCCTCCGAACATCTGGGCCGAAGGAGACAAAAAGTTGCGACGACGACCGGCCGTAGAGCTTCAACGCCCTCACTGGGCAGAGACAGTGCAGCCGCCTATCCTCTGCCGAAGCGACAGAAGGCGGATGAAAAACTATCAGCTCAACCGGTGTCTGGGTCACCATTCCGTTCTTGGGAACAAACGCCATGTCGGGCTTAACCAAACCCTGCTGTCGTCTCCCAAGAACCTCATGCACTCCGAACTCACTGAGAGCGCATGTATGTCGCTGACCCGTGTAGCTGTAGTGAAAACAACCACAAGAACCGTTTCGAGACTAACGATCTCCAGATCCATAGAGTGAAAAGGCTCGAACGGTGGGAGGCAAAGCGCCCCCAGCACCACCACCAGGTCCCAGGCCGGGAACAGAGGCCTAGAGACCGGCCTGGCCCGCCTGGCACCGTTCATAAAACTACGCACCAGCGGATGTCGGCCAACCGTCATGTCATCGAAACCCACGTGACAAGCGGAAAAGGCCGCCTGGTACACCTTAACCGTCGAGAAAACCAGACCTTGGTTCAATTTGTCCTGCAAGAACATGAGGATGCTGCGTACCGAGGCCCGGAAGGCCTCAACCGGCGGTGACTGACCCAGACACCATGACACGAACAGGTTCCACCTGTCGTCGTACGCAGACCTCGTGGAAAGGGCCCTCGCCCCCTGGATGGTAGCTACCACCTCAGGGGGCAGGCCATAAGAAGTCAAGGTCTCCCCCTCACGGGCCAAGCCCACCGGTCTAGGTCCTGAGGTTGCTTGTGGAAAATTCCGACCCCTGCCTGCCGTAGCAGATCTCTGATCGGGGGGAGGGCCCAGGGCTCGTTGTAGAGGAGAGGATTATTCCTAACCTCCATGCGCCCCACGCCAGTGCCACCAGTGGCACTGACAGTCTGTGGAGTCTGACAAGTTGAGAGGACCAACTCCAGTGACGGGAATGCATAAAGCAGTTCAGTCGGCCAACCTGGCCCAGATCTGGCTTGTTATCTCCGGAGGAGAGGCCAATCTGCGTACCAAAAAATGCCCCTGGACAACAGAGTCGCTCCACTGTTCAGGAGGCCCGGTACCTGTGAGGCCCTGGTTGACGTAAGGCGCGCGTCGCACCACAGCGTCAGATCGCCAGCTAGCCTGTCCAACACTGGAGAGGCCAGGCCTCCCTGCTTTTTGGCATAGCACACGGTCGTGGTGTTGTCGGTTCCTGATCAGGACATGACAACCTCAGGTGGACGGGGCTCCAAGAGCCCACATCCACCTCCGGGGAAAAAAGGTCACACGTGGGGCTTGTCCAAACGAAACAGGTGTAAGGCCGAAGTCATGAGACCCGTCGCCTGCACGCATAGCCTGTATGTGACTTGTCGCCCCACGCGAGAAGACCCCAGGCCGAAACGCTGTCTATCCCGCCCGGGACAGACGCGCCGTGAGCCTGGTCTAGCCCAGCGAGATCCCCTATGAAGGTGGTCTGCTGAGACGGGACCAAGACGCTCGACGGACGGTGACGGTGAAAAACCCCTCGACGTCAAGTGGGGAAACGGCCACGTCCGTGTGCCGCGCCACCTCCTGACTGTGGTGGATAGAAAGGAACGTGGAAATAAGCATTGAAAACAATGCTGGTCCACCCATCTCCTTAACGCACCGTCCGCAGAGAGGGTCATACACCAGTACAACCACAGTGTGTTGTTGTTGATCAGGGGAGCTGACCAGTACAACCACAGTGTGTCACTGCTGTACTGAAGAAACCCCTACACACACAGTGTACCACTGAAGTACCGGGATAGTAAAACAGTTCCGGACTGCAAACTCTCCAACAAGCTGCCTCAGCAAGCGAGTCAGTAGGGGCTCTGATGTCACCCAGTGCGGACAACGCACACGTTTCCAACTGGACCGGTGATGTCGCCACGTGATCCAGCGGACCCGCACATGCGGGGCCGTTAGAGACCGTGGAAGGGTAGCGGTGGAAGGTGGCCACCGTGGTGTTGCTTTAGCGGGGCTGGCTATGCGCTGCACCAAAAAACAACACTGCAATGTGTTGTTGTTAGTGAGGCCAGTTAGCCGCCAATCGAAGCAACAGTAGCCTGACTGGAGGTTCTGTAAACCTAGCAGCTAACAAGCTAGACAAGGCTAAATCACCATGGGCCAAGAAACGTTGAGATCCGTTTCCAAGGGAACCGGTTCTTTGTGTGTGCGTCGCCATGGGGACCAAAGACGCTACTCCTGGTGCTAGCAGCGCTAACCCTGTGTGCGTTGCCATGGGGACCAGCGACGCTGCCACTGCCGCCAGCGGTGCTAACCCTGAGGTGACCGCTCGAGGCAGTAGAGGCACTAACGGTCCGTTAGGACCCGGCGGGGTCACGTGACCGGTCACGGGGACCTTGCCTGACGTCAGCATCCGGTTTGTCCGCCAGCGCAGCCTGTCTGTTTCCATGGAAACCAACGGCGCTGTCACTCTGACAAACGGGGCCGTCCGAAGTAAGCCTACCTTGGCCGTCGCCCTCTCGTCTGAGCCCAAAGGCTCCGGACGGAGCGTCGACAAAGTCGTCCTCCCCTTAGGGAGTGCTTTGTCGCTCGTTAGTGGCGAACGAGGCCTGTAGTCCGTGAGGCGGTACGGCAAAGGGGGCATCTGTCCCTCCAAAATGGCGGAGACAGAGGTCCGCTCTTTGACCCAAGTATTTATTGAGACCCTTCAGATTCAGAATGGGACGTACCCCCCCCCCCCTTCTTTTCCACCAGAAAATATTACGAATAGAAAACCAGTTGGTTCCGATTCATAGATAGTTCTCTGACTATGTTACTCTGAATTCTAAGGAAACCGGGGTTACAACGTAACCTCGCGTTCCTTGACAAATTCTTCGTAACATACTCACTATGGAGAGAGAGTGAACCCCCTCTCTCAGAGACATGGTTGCCTTACCCTCTGCATGAGAGGAACAACACCGTGTCCGACATAGGAGATTATATGCATAAGAGCACGTGGAAAACACACCAGTACAACCACAATGTGTTGTTGCGGATCAGGGGAGTTGATCAGTACAATCACAGTGTGTCACTGCTGTACTGAAAAACCCTGTACACACACAGTGTAACGCTGATGTACTGGGATAGTAAACAGAAGTATCGGAAGTAATTCTTTAATAGCGCCCAAGCTCAAGAGGAAGGAGACTTCCTCCCTCAGAGTATTGGCTGCTGGACCCCTTGCACGGGAAAACAATACTTTTTCTGTCACGGGGGGATTTGTGGAGAAATGCAGCCTGAAACCCTTTAGTATTGCTTAGCAATACCTAAGCATTCGGCTTGCAAACCGTCCATTGCTTCACACACCGAGCGAGTGGATGTGACGTCATCGGCCGCTCGGAGAGTGGGAGCGTTGCCATGGGGACCGTTGCCATGGGGACCAGTGACGCTGCCACTGCCGCCGGCGGTGCTAACCCTCGGGGCAACGGAGGACTCGGAGGAGTCACGAGCCTGGCCACGGGGAAAAACCCCGGCGTCAGAATTAAGCCCAAAGATATATACAGTGAAAACTATATATATATCAATGATTAATCCTACCTTGGCCGTCGCCAGAGTGTAGAAGAGAGAGTAACGTCACGCTTTGATGTCGCCGCAAAGCGGGCCTCTATGGGCTATAGTACCAACATTGGAACTATCTCATTGACGTAGAGTGACAGAGCACATCCGCATTCCATCCTCACAATGGGATCGACGCTACTGTCAGTACTCTCTTCCCAATTTACCCTGGCCGCCGCCATCTTGTCGACAAAGTTGTCCTCCTCTAGGAGGTGCTTTGTCGCCCTCCAGCGGCGAACGCGAGGCGGTACGGCCAAGGGGTCATGTCTGACCGAAGTACTTCCGGTTCACAGTGGTGCGTGGGCACTTCCTGTGGGACGGAAGCCTGTGAGGCGACAAAACCTTCCTCCCCGTAGGGGATGCTTTGTCGCTCGTTAAAGGCGAACGTGGCCTGCAAATCATGAGGCGGTACGGCCAAGGGGTCATGTCTGACCGAAGTACTTCCGGTTCACAGTGGTGCGTGGGCACTTCCTGTGAGACGGAAGCCTGTGAGAAGACAAAACCTTCCTCCCCGTAGGGGATGCTTTGTCGCTCGTTAAAGGCGAACGTGGCCTGCAAATCATGAGGCGGTACGGCCAAGGGGTCATGTCTGACCGAAGTACTTCCGGTTCACAGTGGTGCCTGGGCACTTCCTGTGGGACGGAAGGCAAAAACCGGCGTGACCCCATTCCACTGGCGCATTTGCGCCCTCTAGCGGACAGGGGTGATGTGGGTTTTTATATTACCTTCATATGATCCAAAAACATGCACAGACAATGTCTAGAACATCGGGACTCGGGTGTTCTAGACAGTGTGGGCTTATGTAATTGAGAACGTTGATACATTACATGCACGGATATCATCCCATCAATGTCTGGGATACCGGAGTTCGGGCATCACAGACATTGTGGACTTATACACAGAGAGCATTGGAGCAGAGAAGCCCTCTTGCAGGGGACTCCATTGCTCCGCTGCTCTTTCAGATGTTATCCAACAATGTCTAGAACACCGGGACTCGGGTGTTCTAGACAGTGTGGGCTTATGTAATTGAGAACGTTGATACATTTACATTACATGCACAGATATTAGCCCATCAATGTCTGGGATACCGGAGTTCGGGCATCACAGACATTATGGGCTTACATACAGAGAGCATTGGAGCAGAGAAGCCCGCGGTTAGGGGACTCCACTGCTCCGCTGCACTCAAGCCACGTGAAAGAACGAGATCGTTTGTAACATGTAACACATTTATTTCTTTGGCAGAAAAAAATTTGTACTTTTAAACACACATTCGTTTTCATTAAACATGGCCTTCTGGCAGTCGAGGAGCCGTCTTGTCCATCGAGTAAGGTCTTCAGAAGCCCCCGAGGTTTGCTCGATACACAGAGTGAGAAGGCTAACAAGCTGGTGTTATCCTAGCGAGGCAAGCTAGGCTAGGACAACGCTGTTAATAACCTGTTGCATGGGTGTTAAGCCAACAAAACACTGCCTGACTAAGGCGACGTTAACCTAGCGAAGCAGCTAACGTAGCTAGTCTGGGCTAACTCACTCACGAGCGTCTGCCTCGTTCTCCCCTCGCCTATGCTGCCGTCGCCGGCGCCCCTTCGTTGTCTCCTGGCGACGCCCCGCTGGCCCGGTACGCTTGCTGTGGCAGCGGAGTAGACGGCTGGGAAGAGGGGGAGGAAGTGCCGCTAGGTAGTTGCACCTGGGTGGTTCTCCCAGACACGGTGCTAGCGGCTGCTGCAGTGCTGCGTAGCACGGCTTGTGTAGCAGCCTGGAGGTGCTGCGAGCGGGGGCTAACGCCGCTCGCAGCCGGGACTGCCGGAGGGCCCATTGTGGACTGTGAGCGCACGTGGTGGGCCCCACCACCCACGTTCCCTGGGCCGTGTTGCTGGATCCGCGACGATCGGGGACGAGACGTCGCTGCCTCCCGCAGCCAGGGCGCTGCCCTGGCTAAGCGGCTACTTCGAGGTGCAGCGTGGAGAACAGCGCAGCCCTCGCAGCGTCCCGGTGCATCTTGGAAATGCCCCGGCCCCGTAGAGACCGAGGCACGAGATGCAGAAACCACGAGGGTCATCCCCGGCGATCATCAAGCGGCAGAGCAGCAATACGCAGGGACGTGGAACCTCCATCTCGAGCTAACCTGTTAGCTTTCAACCGCAAGGCTAAGAGCGCGGAAAACTCAAAGGAGGAAAACTTGCTTTAGCAGTAAAAGAAAGAAAGAGAAGATAGCCGCGGGAGCGGAAATAATAAAACTTTTTTTTTTTTTTAATAGGAGGAAAACCCGTTGGTTAGTACAAGTACCACCGAGTGGGCTAAAGCTGGTTTCTGTCCTGATCAAAGTTACGTTTGTTATTATTAAGGTATGTCTTGAGCTGTTGCATCTGCCATGCAGAGAAGCGAAAGAGGATGAGCCACGTCACGCAAGAGGTTTTATACCTCTTCCGGTCTACCGGACACGTGACATACCCTTCTCAGCCAATGAATGGCCCGGGAGTTTATGGTATGTAGCTCTGCATCAACGCCAGGGGGCGGTGATATCCCATAGTGAGTATGTTACGGAGAATTGACAAGAAACATGTGTTGTGTTGTGTTGTGTTATAATGTTCTAACTAGCTTATAGCCAAGGTATAAAATATATGGTTAAAGTGGTTAAAATGATTGTGACGCTACAGTATATTAACAAATCTAGCTGGTACCCCCTGGTACCGCCCCAAGGACCCCTGGGGGTCCCCGGACCCCACTTTGAGAACCAACGGCTTACACAGGACACCCACCTGCAGACTGGTTTGGGCGCAGGCCCCAACCCAGAGGGGTTACAGTCGGGGAAAGCGAGGTGACAGAGAAGTGAGCGCGCCGCGGGGCTACAGAGCTTGCTCAGTCCGTCCAGCTCCGCCCACCAGCTCTGAACCAGGAACTCCTGCACGTCCTCGGGGTCCGAATGGGAGGAGTTGAAGAAAACCAGCGAGTCGTCGCGCAGGACGCCACGGCATACTTGACCTCGGTACGCACTGCAGTACCCGGCGCTGCCCTTATAGAGTCTGTGAGAAGAAGAAGGCGCACCATCATTGTCTACTCTGTTGCAAAGGCCCTTTAAGAGCACAGTGGAGTGCCAATTGATACCACCCTCAACTAGTTATGTAGCAGCTGAGGTTCATGATAATCAACTGATTAGAACAGGTGTGCTGCCGCAGAGGCTGAAGACTGTTTGGTGTGGACACACCCAGGCGAACACTGCAAACCACAAACCAGTACAGTCCTTTCCTTCACTATCCCTGTTTTACAACTCCCTGTCTCTCCCATCATGTGCAGGAGAAAAGGAGCACAACAATGTGGTTTATAACATAACAATATCAACCACTTTGACTGCCAAGAGACACAATGTAAAAACACTGACAGTTGTTAAAACATTTAATTAAATAAACAGGTAAAAATAACAGAAAGCGTGTTGTTAGCAACAATTCTCCAAGTGCCTGCCTATTCATTTTTCCAGTTTTCAGTGAGAGTCTGTCTGTATGTCTGTATGTCTGTGTCTCCTGGCCAGCATGTCTCTGATCCTTCCTGCTTGCTAGTTTACATCTGCTTGTCTACACATCTGTTTATCTATCTGTGTGTCAGCCCGCATGTGTCTGTCTGTCTGTCTGTCTGTCTGTCTGTCTGTCTGCCTTCGTTTCTTCTTATCTACTTCTTTGTCTTTCCACACACGTTTTTGGCCGTCTGTCTGTCTGTCTGTTTGTCAGCCATTCCACCAGCTTGCTCTTGGCATATATCTGTCACTCACAACTGTATCTATCTGTCTTTCTGTACGCCTGATTATATTTCTGTTCACCTATCTTCAGTGCCTGCCTGCCTGCCTGCTCGCCTGTTTGACCCCCACCTGTCTCTCTGCCCGCCTGTCTATTTCTGCCTGCCGCCGGTCTATGTATTTTTTTGTTTCCTGGTTTGGTTCCTTGACTGCCTGCCTTTTTCTGTCTTTCAGCTTGACATCTTGTCAGCCTGTCTATCCGGCAAACTCCCAGAAGAGCTCAACTGTCTATCTGTATACAGTGTGTCTGTCTGTCAGCTTCTCTATATCTGCTCGTCAGCCCTCACACCAGCATTAAATGAGTGCATGTCTGTGTGTGTGTGTGTGTGTGTGTGTGTGTGTGTGTGTGTGTGTGTGTGTGTGTGTGTGTGTGTGTGTGTGTGTGTGTGTGTGTGTGTGTGTGTGTGTGTGTGTGTGTGTGTGTGTGTGTGTGTGTGTATGCGCGTGCGTGCGGGTGTGTGTGTGTCTGTGTGTGGGGGGGGGATCAATGATATTGCACGACATCAATCCTTTTAAAAGTATTTTGGAGTTGAATCATCATGGCTAAATGGTCAAATACAAAAACTGAATTTACCGTCTGTCTGTCTGTCTGTGTGTCTGTCTGTCTGTCTGTCTGTCAGCTCTTATCCTCAGTTCTGTATCGTAATACTGTATCGTAATACTGACAAAGTCCAGATGTTGCCTCCTTGAAGGTTCAAAAGAGTTCAGATGAAACCATCAAACCTAAAGCTGACCTGTCAGTCAAGCTTCCAATCTCCCCAGTAGTACAACCCCCCCCCACCACCCCCCGCCCACCCCCTCTTTGTTATACAGTCCAGATGTGGGCACAAGGTTAGCGGCTAAAAAGGGTTCACATCAAACCCAGCGCGACCTTTGCCTGTCCGTACGCGTGTCTGTTGCTTACACACTGGTGTGCTGTCAAATGTCAAATGAGATATGTGTACAGTATGCCCGCATGCCCGGTATAACGTCACTCATGGTCATGCGACTCGCATTTTCAGGCTTGGAAATCGATTGAGATTCCTCCTGACACGGTGCCAATAACTAATGTGTGTGTGGAGATGGTTTTCATTTAAAAACTGCATTTTTCAATGAACATCTTAGTGTATGGAGGCTTATTCCAACACCCACTCTGTCTTTCTCCCTCACTTTCTTATCCCCCTCCCCCCCATGCCCTCTCTTCCACCTTTCTCTCTCTCTCTCTCTTTCTTCCAGTAGTACTGTACATATTGTAGTACAGATGTGGATATTTGGTTGCTTTGCAGTTGAACAGAGTTCAAGCCCAACTAACACCATATGGCTGACAGAGAGACAGCACAGCAGCCTGCCTCCCTGTGTTGGCATAGTGACAGGTTTATTGACAGACAGAGCCAAAAGGCTCCTTGTCTTGAGAAGCCCCCCAGGGACGTAGCAGCGCTTAGTTCCCTCAAAGAGCACACAAATGTTTTGTCACCTGAGGTTTGGGTGAGACACAGTGACCTCTAGTGGTCAGAATGAATGAATTCAGACACTGACATGTTTTCAAAATGTACTTGAGTAAAAGTACAAAAGTATTGGTATCAAAATGTACTTAAAGTACCAAAAGTAGAAAGTACTCGCAGAATGTCCCATTTCACAAAGTTTTCAAATGTATAAAAAAATCTTTGGAAAATAGCAGATCTACAAGCTCACAATGCGTCACATTGTGACGCATTGTGAGCTTGTAGATCGGCTTGTAGAAATGGCCGAAATGTATATAGGGCTGAAGTGGTTTTGTAATAATAATCAAAATCTACAAAGTAACTAGTAACTAAAGTTTTCAAATTATTGTAGTGGAGTAAAAGTACAATATTTGCCTCTGAGATGTAGTGGTGTAGAAGTAAAAGTACCGAAAATTGGAAATACTTCAGTAAAGTAAAAAATACCTCAAAATTGTACTTAAGTACAGTACTTAAGTGCATGTACTTAGTTACTTTACACCACTGGTGTTGCTATAACCAAAATATGTTCGTGATTTGTCCCCTCTCACTCTCTGTCCTGCTCCTGCAATGTAACCAGCTAGCATAGGAGGTTTGGAAGCTCATTTGACTTGTCTGTAAAGGTTGTATCACAGAGTTGATGTGATATGGTGTTATAGTGATTTCACTGTACTCCCACCTATACCCACAGGGTTTGCATGCTGTCCTACTGTATGTCAGTGCACTGTAACCATGGCTTGGCCTCAACACTTCTCCAGATGTATATGTGATAGATTTCCAGTGAAAACAAACAACGAATGTGTTTATTTTCCCTGTATACCAGCAGGGTAATGGCTGAAGCTATTATCCATTTGCAATATATAACTGTGCATACAGTCCCCAATGTCAGAACCCATTGTACAGTGCTAAAACAAACATCCCATAAACCATCATGTTAAAGCATAACATCCCTATCTAAAGTATGGAGTAAGCTATAAGGCCTGGCTAGGCAAGACTTTAGCCCTTAATACCCTAAACCACTTTCAATGTCCCTATTTTGGGCATGCCATTATAGAAGAAAACTTTCGAACATAAAAAAGCAGATCTACAAGATCACAATGCATCGTGATGTGACACATTGGGAGCTTGTAGATCGGTATTTTCTTGTAGCTCTTGTGTGACACAGTTGGACAGGCTTAACAAGACACTAAACCCCTTTAACCTGTACCAGCCTCTGTCATTCATCCTAAATGAGAGCAGTAGACAAAATATGCCTGGATTATTTTGCTACCCAGGAGTATTAGTTCATCATAAGGATCAATAACTTTAGGAAAATGTATTGTCAACTGAAAAAAAGTGTTGCATTTTGTGCAGTGCGAAGAGAAGAGAAGAGAAGAGAAGAGAAGAGAAGAGAAGAGATCTAAACATTAAAAAGCCACATAAATAAATACATAAATAAATAACCAGCAGAGAGAAGTAAAATAATAGAATAACCACGCTGTTCTCTTACCTCCACTCTATAGGGAAGGGGCAACATCCAGAGGTGTCCGGTTGAAGGAGGAGAAGAAAGAAGGGAAGGAAAAGCGAGAGGGAGAGAGACAGATAGGTAGAGATCAGTCCAGGTAGAGAGAGAACACCATCCATGCTGCTGCTCTCATTGAAGCATAGCCGGGACTGAGAGATAAGGTGGATAGATCTTGTGTGTGTGTGTGTCTGTGTGTGTGTGTGTGTGTGTGTGTGTGTGTGTGTGTGGGGGTGTGTGTGTGGGGGTGTGTGTGTGGGTGGTTGAGTGGGTGGGTGGTGCACCAACCACATGGTGCAGCTACCAACAGGTGAGGAGGAGGCCACACACAGAACACAACTAGCTTCTAGCAGCTAACAAAACACAACACAACCTTTAACCTCTAGTTCATAAAGGACGTTTCCAATTAATCCTTTAGTGCGGCAGAGACTGGAGACCGTGGCTAGCTTCATGACAAACTTCAGCAATGATCCAGCTATGCTCTTATTAAAGGACAAAATTTTTGTTTTGTCCCCTAAGAGCACATGCCATTGTCTATTCACAACTTTGGCCATATACAGTATCATATGTAAATATAGAAACTTTTCCGGTAAATGTATTTCTTTATTAGATAGCTTGTATGTTTATTATGGCTCTTCAATAATAGAACATGGGAAACAAACAAATAATGTGCAAAGCAAGCTTTTATTTGCCAACAAAAAAACAAAGTTATGCTTGATATCGCAGCTACTCGATCGTTTCAAGCTTGGCAATCTTCCTAAGGCAGTGTGGCTCATTCACTGGCATTCATGTTGAAAATCCTGAATGAAATGAATGGGAAGCTTGAACGTTGCTATAGGCATAAGAAATTCAGCCTTATGAAAACCAATGTGGTTTATTTTCAGTAAAATTATTACAGTACTACAAGCCGAACATGACATGTTTTGGTTTCTTTGTACTGCATAAACTCCAGTGTCTCCTCGGCCGGGAATTTGACCAAACCAACCATCCACGGCAACCGTGTTTAGTGGCCAAGTTTCCTCAGCCAGGGCAAATAAAGCCTGCACGGGTAGCCTCTGTGGTAATTGCTATTACAGTACCTTAAATATCTTTACCTGTGACGGTGACACGGGCAGTGGCTTTGACAGTGTTGGCTCCAGCATTGTGTCTGTTTGAGGCCAGGCAGGTGTAGAGGGCTGGCTTATTCACGGTCACTTTGAGGACAGATTGAATCACCTCTCCAACTAAAGTCTCATCAACCGATGAGCCTGAGATCTATAGAAACCAGGAGAAAGAGAGATAGAGAGAGAAACCGTATCAGAGTTGGATCAGGAGTACATTTACCCATACAATGGAATTGACTCGGTACACAGTTAAATCCTTAGTTAATTCAACTCCAAAAAGAGTGTATAAATGGAACCAAATGTACCCTTATACGAGACCAGTTGTCCATATATGTACACTTGTCTGAGCACTAACACTAGATGTTACTGAATAGTTTCCTCCTGTTCAGTCAAGAAAACAATGAAAGAAGTAATGAATTGGAATACTGAATGAATATGAATATGAATAAAGAATAAGAAATCTATAAATGTGAGCTATATACATGTGTAAGGGCCTGTCTACACAGCAATTTAAATTGAGCTTGGAGGCCCTTATGGGTCCATTATGGTCCATTATACTGTGTGAGTGCCATGGTACTGTAGGCAGGCATGTTAGATTAGGCCTACATCAAGTCAATATCAGCATGGGATTGCACTGTCTGTTTTTGACTACACAGAAAGATAAAGAGAGAGACACAGCCAGACATTTTCAAGCGTACAGAAGGCCTACTTTCTTTCAGTTTCATTTTCACTGTATATTAACACATTACTCCAAGTACAAATGTACACATTTGACTATTAACTTGCTTGCCACTGGCAGGAGCTTGATGCCTTGAGGGCAGTTTAAAATCATTTCTTTAATATTATTTTGGATACCGTATTAACCACTTAAAGGGGTAGTTCACCCCCAAAATAACTTTTTTTCTATTGATTACTGACCATCTGGAGCCTTGAATTCATAGATATTTTTTTGTTTTTGTCACATTCCTAAGCCAATAATTTGATTATAATAAATGTGTCCCCATTGATTCCGGTAGGAGACACAAATGCATTTGTGTCTCCTACCGGAATCAATGGGGCTAAATTTATTATAATCAAATAATAAAGGAAGGAATGTGACAAAAACAAAAAAATATCCATGAATTCAAGGCTCCATGGGGTGAGTAATCAATAGAAAAAAAGTTATTTGGGGGTGAACTACCCCTTTAAACCCTATATACTTTGTTGACCGGGTTCCCCCAGGGGTCTGTATTTGGTGGCCTCCTTTTTCCCTCTACATCAAATCTCTTAGCCGAAAATAGCCCGTATGAGCTTGTAGATCCTCTATTTTTGCAGAATGTTTCCCTATTTTTTGCAAAATGTTCACTTCTTATGACAAGTCCAGAATAGCTAAGTTTCATCAGGAGTCTGCTGTTCTTTCCATGCATCCAATTTTAAATGTTTGTCTATTACATGAAAAGCAGAAGTTTCACTAAAAGCGGCATAATGCTACCATAGATACTAAGTTAACAGATTTTCCTAGAGTACTTCTTCATATGAGCTAACAATGCAAAATACAGCCCTGTGACCTTAAATGTTGAAGACTCCATTTCATAAATAAATAAACCATGTATGATTTTCCACTGTCCTCTCCAAAAAGTCATGAGTACAATGAGGTCATCAATTTGTGTACCATACCATGCCAAAACATACAGGGGGGGGGACTACTATGGCACTCAAAATAGATAGTCATCAGATACGTACTCAAAGACATGGAATATTATAATCTGTATGTAGAATACGTTCTATGTTTTTTTGTTTTGTTATTATAGAATATATAAATTCATTTTGGGAAAATGTTATTTATGAAATCCATTTTGCATACAGTGTATGTAGTGTATGTATGCATGCACGTGTTAAGTGGGGTGCTCATAGCAGTGTCTATATTTGAAGGTGTGACCGTGTGTGTGTGTGTGTGTGTGTGTGTGTGTGTGTGTGTGTGTGGGGAGCTGGCTTCCTAGCAGCTTGTTAAGGTCATTAATTTATCTGCCGCCCGGATGAGGCTTGTTCTAAAAACAGGCAGTATCTCTCTCACACACACACACACACACACACACACACACACACACACACACACACACACACACACACACACACACACAGAGTTTACAGATGGTGTCTGTGTATTTACAGGCTGTAATCACGTTGTAGCACTCAAAGTTATTAGATGCTTAGACAATTATAGACCACCAGAGAATCTACCCTTGGTGGCACCTATAAAACTGTCACAATAAACTTGAAACATGCTGGGTTTCTAGGCTTTGTACGGCAAACAAGTTGCTTGATCTTGTATCGAGTTGGAAATTGTACCCTGTTGATGTTATTACTTGAAACAAGTGAAAAATGTGTCACCTATGTGGTCATATAATGCATGGGCATTGCCCGACCATGGGGGCTGCCCATTAGTCCAACTGCCCTTTATTCCGTTAGACTTAACAGTGGTGGGCCATTGGACTATTGGCATGGCACCATTGACCATTGGTATAGGGAGTGAAGAAGACCATTCATCACTTTTCCCAAATGTATTTCTGCGTAGTCTCACTCGATTAAGACTGCTGAGGGAATTAACTCACAGGAGCAGTGCCAGGGTTAATTGATTGGCAGGTGTTTGCAATTGTCTAATTGTGCTCTCCTCTTTATAGTAGCATGATGTACCTGGGCAATGCACACACAACAACACTAGAGGGAATGCCAGCAGAGGAGAGGGAGCTGGCACAATGGTGCAAAATAATGAAGGACTTTTATATAAATGCATAGCAAGCAGCACACCCAGCAAGGCCGGGCTACATGTAGCCAACTTGGTGCTCCAATGTGTGTCCATTTATGATTTTTCTAATAATGTTGCTGCCAATCTTGGTACATTTAGAATGACTGGGGATGGGAGGGTTAGTGTCTTGCTCAACGATACACACCCCACAAGGTCACATGGCTGTAATGTGGATTGAACCTGGGACCGTAAGGACAGTAACTCAAACCGGCCAGGTCGCCCCTGCACTCCACAGCATATAATCTTCCCCATCCCAAAGCTGTGTGACTTTCCAGAAAGTTAGAGTTGTATTGTGTCTGTGCCCTACACCAAACTTCTATTGTTCTCTCTACTTTGTAAAGATTGTTGGGATTAGCAATAATAAAACACACAGCCTTTGCTGGGCTTAGAATGCTTGGTAAGCAGCCACGCTCATGAGCCTACTGCCAAAGTGCATATTCCCTGATTATCCTTTGGCTCGGCTGAAAGACACCACGACAGGACGCCGTCTGACCCTGGGGAGTACAGTACTAACCTGTGCCCAGTAACTCCAACATGTGCTGTATTGTTTTTGTTCAATGCCAAATTTGCATTGCTATGTTTGTATGGCATGTTTCTGAAACATAGCGAGTGTGACAGGTCACCAGGTGAAGGCTGCATACCCTGTTCTTAAAACATTCAGTAAAGAATTGCAGTATGTCAAAGACTTTCACGCCACCAGCGGCTTGGCATATAAATTGTAACGTAGAATTTGATTAAATATACCAATGAACACAGTGGCACGCACAAAACTGACATGTTTAAAAAAATTAAAAAATAACAATAACAATCCTCTGACAGCTGGGTTGAGGACGGCGATGTCACTTTTAGAGCATAGCATAGGGCAGAGGTTCTCAAACTATGGGTTGAGACCCCAAGTTGGATCACGGTAAAGGTGGGGGTGGTCGCACATTGACAACTGATAAAAGGAAAATATATCCATCTCATTAAGTCTTGTTTTTAAAAACCATAGCTTGTGAATGCATGTTTTTGTTAAGGTTCTGGCAACTAATATAGGCTATATGTGCTTCTGCTATACCCTACTTTTCACGATGCATTGTGGGATAAGATGAGACCACTATAGCGTATTATTATTATAACCACCATTTGGACACCACTACAAAATGGCATAATCACTATGGTACAGTCCACTATGGTCAGTAGTGATTTCAAACACTTATTCCTCTCACCTGTACCTCATTAGCACCTTGGACAAGATGAGGTCTGCAACGACATTTTGCAAATCATCATTGTGTTAGTTGCCACTACTCACAATTCATTCTAGCTCATTCTAATGGTTCCAGATATTTGCAGATATAAAATAACTCCCAGGGTATAAAAATGGAACCAAATGGACCCATAAGGGTTAATTTGATATGTAAGGGTCCATTTGGAACGCCCTCAAGGAACCCTGCGGGTCCCTGGACCCCACTTTGAGAACCACTGACTTACACCATGCTTAACTCATGTCCTCAAACTAAAGTGTGAAGCAAATTACCAGACTTATATAGCATATGATAGACTTGACACTATGAATCAATTTCAGCTACATTGTATATTCATAGTTCCATGCATAACTCTAACATGGGCCTAATTACCCTTTTTATTTTCCAGACCAAGTGATGTTTTTAAAGCGTAATGTAATACACATAACATGGCACACTCTCTGAATAGTGTGCGCGTGCGTGCGTGCGTGCGTGCGTGCGTGCGTGCGTGCGTGTGTGCGTGCGTGCGTGTGTGTGTGTGCGTGCGTGTGTTAGCTAGTAATTCCCTCTACAGCTCCAGTAATTATTCTATTTTAACCACAGCTTCAACGGTTCACACTTTCTATTATAGTTAGAATCTAATTAGTGGATCATTTGACTATTCTACATTTACTCATGTCACTCTGACCACGTGACCTCTTCATGATGATCCTGCACCTCATTACATCGTGTCCTGTTTAGCTATTCAGCTGTTTGCGGTCTTTGAGAAAGCACAGTGTTGTAGGAGTGTTGACAGTTATGTGTTGTGTCTAGACGTTTGATTCTTTGTTCATTGAACTTTTGCAAAGGCATACATCATCACAGAGGATTTATAAAAGGTGTAAATTCCTCCTATCAATATACTGTAAAAAGTGACTATTAGTGGCTTAGAGACATATTAAAGAAATATTTCTGATTCTTGCACTTAACCACATTTTGTAAATGATTAAAAAAATAGCTGCTTGACAAGCTCACATCACATTGTGATGCGTTATAAGCTTGTAGATGTACTCTTTATGAAAAGTATTAGACATAATGTCAAATGGCAAGCCCAAAATTGGGATGCCAGGGTTAAAGTGACACATTTTAAGTTTACCAGTAAATGGGAAAACACGTTCACATCCAGTTCCAGGCATGAGGATAAGAGCTTATCCAAGTTATTGTGAACAGGATGTGGTGTTTACAGTTTCCAACACATAAATGGATTGTGGAAAGGTTGAATATCTCCAGTATTAAAGGGATATTGGTGGCAGGGACTGTGCAGCTAACCTCACTGCCTCCCTCCCAGATGAGCTGAATAGCTTTTATGCCTGTTTTGATGTTATTAACACCAACCTCCCGGAAGGAGCCCCCAACGCCAATATGACCCCGACTGCCCCACACGAGCCTCAACAAAGGAGCGCTTCAGGGCTATGTCCTGAGCCCCCTCCTCTGCTTCCCCATATACACCCACGACTTCGTGGCCACACACAGCTCCAAGTTGGTGATTAAGTTCGCCGATGACACGACAGTGAAGATAGGCGTGGGGCCCAAGGTCCTATGGGTCTTCCACAGAAGCACCACTGAGAGAACCCTAATGAATCACTGTGTCTGGTATAGGAAATGCTCTGTCCCCAGCCACAAAGTGCTGAAGAGGGTCACGCGGACGGCACAGAGCCCAGAGCATCAGTGGATGTGAGCTTCCCGCCATCCAGGATATACGATACAATGGATGGCGTGTCAGTGAAACCATAGGATTACCAGTCACCCCAAACCATGGACTGTTTAAGCTGTTACCATGTGGCAAGCCGTACCGCAGCCTCAGGGCCCGGACCAGCAGGCTCCGGGACAGCTTTTTTTCCACCTGGCAGCCAGGATTATGAACAATGGACGCTAAAGACCTGTTGCCTGTCTGCCTGTCTACAACAGCCTGATCTCCAGAGAATACCGTAACATTGCACGGAACGAGTGCACTTCATTCCGTGGATAGTCGCCTCGGAACTCCCAAATTGCGTGCATATGTACGGCGAGTCCCACGGTGGGCGTAACCAGTCGCAACACGGAAAAACCCGGAAGCAGAGCAGTCCGCACAATAAAATTTACGATTCTGTGCCTATCGGTACATAACTCAAACGGCGCTGAGTAGGCACAGGCGAATGTCCCACCGTTCAGGACGGCAACTCGGTCGCCTTAGCTCCCTCGGTGGTCCTTCACGGGGGGACAATTCGCCTGTGACTGCGTGCCTCCGAAATGGTTTTGTCACAAAGGCAGCGCCGTACCATATGCACGCAATTCGGGAGTTCCGAGGCGGCTATCCACGGAATGAAGTGCACTCGTTCCGTGCAATGTTACGGTATTCTCTGGAGATCGGGTTGGTCTACAAACACACACTCACTTTCCATGATTCTCCTCCTCTTTTGTTGCGAATATCATAGACTCGGACCAATTCTTTACTTTGCACTTAAAATTCATTTATTGCCTATAAGTTTGACGATACTAAAAATAGGGGAAAGGGGAGGTGGAACAATATGTTGGCGTGTCATTGTTCAAACAATTCAAAGCAGATCTGAATGCAGGTGTCTCTGTCTGTCTAATAAGCACATATGGGCTCAATCCCACTAATTAGGGATGACACTATAGGGATGACAATGGTCAATGGTTCTATTGTCCTAAAGTGCTGTTTTTTTTTCCACAACTATCTTCAACATCTTTCTATGCTTGTCATAGAAATCCGGTCATCACAAAGACAGAAGTACAACACACACACACGCGTGCACACACGCGCACACACACACACACACACACACACACACACACACACACACACACACACACACACACACACACACACACACACACACACACACACACACACACACACACACACACACACACACACAGGTTTAGGACCCCATCACAAACAATCCCCTAAAACAATGGCACTTTACATTGTCCATTGTGCCATTGTTATTGTATTGTATCTTTAGTGATATTCTACTGCTGGTTCTATTGTTATTTCCCTGATTCTGTGTACTTACAGTGTTGCCATTCTCCAGCCAGGTGATGGTCGGCACAGGGTTTCCTGTGGCATTGCACTCTAGAGAGACCTGACTGCCAAAAGCCACCCTCTTCTCCTTAGGAACCTGCAAGATGCGAGCTGGGGCTGGAGACATGAATAACATTTATAGATATAGAGATTAGTGAGGACAGAGAGAATAAAGAGTAGAAGGAATAAGACACTATACTGCAAAATAGGTGCAATTACTATGGCAACCACATACACATTTTATCAGTGTGGTCCTGTGGTTGCCATACAATAAATAAATAGTCAAAGTGGTGCAAAAGAATAAAGGTCAAAGTGCAATTGCAGTTTTACTTTTGATACTCTGTTAAGTTGCATACTATCAGCAATAACCTTGTATTTGTCAGATCTATTGCATTGTCCATTTATCGTTCTTCTGTTCAGCCCCAAACATGTGGAATATATTAGGGGTCCCAGACCCCAGGGCTTCCTAAACCTCTCTGAAACAGAGCTTATGGGTTTCCCAGACAGCAATTCATTCCCTGAATGTATATTAAAATGTTACCAAGATGTCCCACTGTAGCGTCCCCTTGAATACCTACTGTATGTGCACCCCGATTGGAGTCCTAAACCATATGTGTTAGCTCCATTTGGAGCAACTGTTCAAATATTTCGATGAACTACTTCAAGCAGTAGGATTCTTTCAATGTACACACCCTGGACTTCTAGGGTGACAGGCTTCGAGAAGGCCAAACCAAAGCTGTTCCTGGCCACACAGCGATACTGTCCTGCATCCTCCTTCTGTATGTTGTGGATCTTCAGGCCTCCGTAATCCAGAATGGTCACACGGTCACTGACCTATGGGAAGTCGTACGGTTAGCATCATTCCCCAAAGTTCTAATCTGAATTTGAATGGTCAAAATACATAAGAATAAATAACTAGATTCTACTCTGGCTAATGAAGAGGGGATGAATTGATGTTCACTCCGTATCGATATCCTCAAGGAGGATACACAGAATCACCATCATAATATTAGCAACAGTACGAACGCTTTGCTACAGGACGATCAATGCATCACTGTATCGGTTATTTATATGTGTCGTAACATTTTGGGCAGCTGAAGGCAACCCTTATGTTTAGAGAAAGGGAAAGCCAATCAATGTCTACAGACAAATTTCTCATGAGACTCATTTTCTAATATTGTACACCAATTGCCAAACAGAAATGTAGAAGAAAATGAAATGAACTAATCTGTAAATCCATTACAGATTTCAGGTCCCCAGACCTTCAAGAAATAAATAATATAGGCAACATTCTACCTTAACTAGTTCATCGTCTTTGAGCCAAGTGACGTCAGGTTTTGGGTTGCCAAGTGTAACGCATGGCAAAACAGCCTTTGACTCTATCAGGCGGGTCATATTAGTTGGATGACGCTTTATCTGAGGCTCTGAGGGAAGGACAGAGAGATTGAGAGTAAATAAAACAAAACCATGAAACACTGATAAATAGCCAACGTAAACAAAAGTTCAGTTAATTAATTACTTCATTCATTGTTATTAAACATTTTGTTGTATTTTATAATTCTGCTTTGGCAGTACTCATGTATGTAATGCCAATATAGCTGAACATTAAGAATAAATTGAGAGAGGGAAGAGAGAGATAAAGGTGAGAGGGTTGAAAGAGAGAGAGACAGGTAAAGAGGGAGCGAAAGGGGAAATGGAAGGGCAAAGATAAATACAGCAGACAACGTTGAGGGAGAGAATAGAGAATAAAGAAACAGAAATAAAGATAAAGAGAACAGATAATTATAGACAGAGATAGAGATAATCACAGTGTCTTTCTTTATTGTCTGGGGTTCAGTCGTAGGAGAATTGAAGCAGACATACTCATCTTGAGCTGCAGAGCCCCACAGCTCTTGGCTGGCTCCCCTATGCCGTTGTTGGCCATGCAACAGTACTCTCCGTTGTCTGATTCCCTGACATGAGGGATGACGAGCATCTGACCCTGTTCTCTGGTGATGTACCGCGGGTCATAGTAACTGGTTCAGATAGAGAGAGAGAGAGAGAGAGAGAGAGAGAGAGAGAGAGAGAGAGAGAGAGAGAGAGAGAGAGAGAGAGAGAGAGATTGATCAAAAGCCAGCCCAGCTCCAATTTCCTCCTAAGATCTTGTGCTCATACTCAAGCTGCTCTCATATATATTAATAGGCATATGCAAAGCATACCATGCTTTGCACTATGGCGGCTAATCCAGCAGCAGAAGAGTTGTAGCTACTGTAAGTTCGCCTCGCTTTGGCTGTCGTAGTCTGTTGGCCGCATATGATGCCTTCCTAAGGTTTGGACAGCAAGCAAGGCCACACTGTTATTTGTTATCTTGTTTGCTAATCCTGATGTTGTGTGTTTGTGATTAACATGTGTATGTGATTAACATCCAATGCCATCTGCAGTGGAGTAAAGTAACTAAGTAGTACTAAGTAGTACTAGTAAATGTTCTTAGTACAGTAAGTACATTTACTCTAGTACTGTACTTAAGTACAATTTTGAGGTATTTACAGTTTTCAGTACTTTTACTTCTACTCCACTACATCTCAGAGGCAAATATTATACTTTTACTCCACTACAAGTATTTGAAAACTTTAGTTACAGACAGTTACTATGTAGATTTAGATTATTATTACTAAACATACATTTACCACTTCACCCCATATGCATTTCGGCCATTTGAAAATAGCCGATCTACAAGCTCACAATATTGTGAGCTTGTGATCTGCTATTTTCAAAAGATTTTTATACGATTTGTTTTCTAATAGAAGGTTCTCTCTCACGGGATCAGGACGTTGTTCCTTGTCCAGGTGATGTCAGCAGGAGGGCGGGACTCCACCTCACAGATGAAGGTGGCATTGTGATCCAGTAAGATGTCCAGCGTCTCCACCAGGGTGATTATACGAGGAGCTGAGAAGGGTGAGAGAAAAGCTGATGAACAGCAGTGGTGTAAAGTAACTAAGTACATTTACTGAAGTACTGTACTTAAATACAATTTTGAGGTATTTTTTACTTTACTGGAGTATTTCCAATTTTCAGTACTGCTACTTCTACTCCACTACATCTCAGAGGCAAATATTGTACTTTTACTCAACTACAATTATTTGACAACTTTAGTTACTAGTTACTTTGTAGATTTTGATTATTATTACAAAACATACATTAACCACTTCAGCCCTATATACATTTTGGCCATTTGAAAATAGCCGATCTACAAGCTCACAATGCGTCGCAAGCTTGTAGATCAGCTATTTTCAAAAGATTTTTAAACATTTTATACATTAGAAAACTTGTGAAATGGGACATTCTGCACAATGAGTAATTTCTACTTTTGGTACTTTAAGTACATTTTGATATGTGAGCACTTTTTCTCCCATATGCAAATAAGAGCTGAGAAGGACACAGCACATTGTCAGCACATTTTTACAATCTCAACTTCAGTCGACTTTATTAAAGCTGCAATCGTCAACTATTTTTTTGTGAATAAAACGTCTTTCTGCCAATCTGTATGGTAGAGTATAATACAGTAGCCTTACTAGCCTATGCATAATAAATCATAACTAATGGTTGCATTTGATCTACCTGCTCTTTTAGATTCCGTGGTCGGGTAGGACCACTACTGGTTGATAAGTGGTATACTGCCTGAAGGTCAAAATTACATTTCTCCGCTGAGCAAGCAGGCATAGGCCTACTCTGTTAGCTCAGTGGTAGAAAAATTGGCAGTTTGCATGGGGGAACTGGCAGAAAAAGACTCGCTCGCTGCATGAACTAAGAAAGAAAAAAATGAAATTTAAATAGTATTTATTTTACATAAAGTACTCTGTGCTTAAATTGAGGGATGCAAAAAAGTGGGGGACCTGGGTTCTCAGATAGGACATGAAAGGTACTGTACGGATTGCAGCTTTAATCCCACAGCTTGTACACAGAGAAACTCCGATACAATTATAATAGGTCAGATAATAGTAGTATAATAATACGTTTCACTTGCTGGAACATGACCAGATGAAGCCAAAATGCTTTCCATCTTTCCAGAGGATTTGTTGGGCACAAAAATAGTAGCAGTGAGAGCATTCCCATGGTCTTATTCTGAACCTTGGACAGCAACACAATGTCAGAGAATAGCTGTTCTTCTGAGAGCTCCCGTATTCATCAGTGTGCAATAATGAAAAGTAAGGGTGAAAGGACACACCCTTGTGGCGAGCCTGTGTATAGCTACAGTGTATGAGAAGCTGCTTCCAATGGTTAGAATGGACAAGCTGGTGTGGCAAATTCAAATAAAAAAGATCAAGCATGAAAGTCCATTTAACAACAAGATAGGCTCGCACACTGGCAAATGAATATTGAGGCTCTTTGGATGCAAAAATATAGTCTTTTACTTACAAAGCAAAAAGTGACATGGTGAAATTGACACAGAGAGTGGATCATCAACACTGATTCAAATCATACAGCAACCTTTCTATTAAAATAAAGATGCTGTTGAAAAGCCTGCAAACAAGTGTAGGCCATTAGTACAGTACGTAGTAGTATAAAAAGCTTAGCATCTTCCACACTTCTCCCTAGTAAGCAAATTGCAGTGGATCAAGCTTTCCATCGACTCAATTAAATTAAATTAAATTCTGTTTTATTATTGTGACAAATCACAGCAAGTTGTCTCAAGAAGACACTTTACATATAGACCGGACATTGTCCCACCCTGAGCAAGCATTTTTTTGCGACAGTGGCAACTAAAAACTCCCCCTAACTGGAAGACAGGCAGACCCATGTGTATTGCAAAATATGGATGAGCACTAGTTATAATCATTGGCAAGAGGCCAATAAGCAGAGTAATCAACCTTGAGCAGAGTGATAATCGAAAAATAATGCACAATAATCTAGGGCTATTTCACACATACCAATATCCTGAGTGTTAGTTAACCATCTGACTGTGTAAAATGGAAGGGTCCACTTTATACCCTCAGAGTTAAACTAGCACTCGGGATTTTCACAGTGCAGTAGCATACTGTACAGTACAGCACATACCTGTATACTGTACTATAATAATGGTATCAACCACGTTACATACATGGCATGTCACAATATCTGTCTCCTTTGGACATGGTGTAAGAGCGTTTGATGACTTTTGAGAAACGCTATCCTCAGAACAGACACCATGACTCAGTTACAGTATGAGTAAATGTGTCATACTGTATCTATTCAGCTGTATTAATGATGACCAATTTATTCTGCATTGTCCTCACTCAGGGTGAGGAAAACAGCTTCATCTTTTTAGCCCAAACCAATGGAAATTCCTGTCATTCCTGTTTAGGACTGGGTCAGCTGTCTTCCGGATAACACTGTTTTTTATTTTTAGACCATATAAGAAACGTTTGGTGTATGTTACAACTTTGTTTGAACTGGAGGATGAGAGGAGAGGACAGGAAAGGAGAGGCTTGGCAATGCTTGCATTTGTCTCTGTGAAATGAAGATGTCAAAATAACATAGCTGAAATATTGAAAGCCCTGTCAGAAGGACAGCTACTGTACGTCAAACTGAAACCCTGACGTTTACTTAACCAAGGTCAAAACTGAGGTTTGAACCACTGGAATACACTGAATCTATTATTTTCATACTGCATAAAATCTCCATCTTTAACACTGATATCACATGGAAATTAGTATTCAGTATATTCATTGTTTTCTTTAGGGATTATAACCCAG
This sequence comes from Gymnoscopelus braueri, assembly GCF_963280865.1. Classification (NCBI taxonomy): domain Eukaryota; kingdom Metazoa; phylum Chordata; class Actinopteri; order Myctophiformes; family Myctophidae; genus Gymnoscopelus; species Gymnoscopelus braueri. The sequence goes on from NC_137624.1 coordinate 15,653,134, forward strand.
TCCAGCAGGATGCACAGTGAAATCCTCAGTGTTCATTTATTCATTAATTCTAAGAGCATACAAATGTAATGTAACCAAATGCAACCAAGTGGACATGTAAGCTACGGCCACCTTAAGTCACGAGGACCCCGGTTTGAATCCAACTCCTGTCATGTTTCACGTCTCCCCACTCTCTACCCTCAGTTTCCTCTTTACACTCTCCTGTAAGAGATGAAGGGCATAAAATGCCCAAAGAATTCTCATAATTTTCATTCAAAATACTGGACTTGATTCGTACAATATCTTGTGAATTAAGGAACGGTGCATTTTTATTACTAGACCTATTTTCTATTAAATTATGCTCTCTATTTCAAAAGTAAAAAGAAAATATCTTTATTCAAAAGTAAAAGGATATAAAAAGAAAATTCATGTCAGTCCATCCATCTGACATTTACATGTCTTTGCTGTAGTGCAAGAGAAAGGTCTAAGATAGAGAAACAGAAATGTTTTCTGGATTGTTTGTATTTCTGGAGCCTACACAATTATTGAGGGAAGCATATGAACCACATTTTCAAAATGTTTCAAGATTTTCAAAAATGCGATGTGACACACTGTGAGCGCATAGATTCATGCTATTTTCATTATTCGTAACTTATATGACAAGGTATCTAGGGCTTAAGACATGTCATGGGGGCGTGGGTTCATTCTAAACAGCAACAGTCAGGGAAATGTTATTGTAAAACCCGAATACACAGCACGATGGGATCTTACATTGCACAGCATTAAAACCAAGTGTGTCGCCCACAAAGTACTGCAGCTTGCATTAACTGGGTGGCTCGTGGCTGTTTATTGTGTTATTACTGTTGGGGGGATTTGAAAATGGTAGCACAGAGAGCCAAATAGGAGATTTTAATAGATTTTTTGCCGCCACCAAGACTTATCCCACACTATCCTCTTACTTATCCTAGTGGCTACTGCTGAGTCAGACTATGTCACCACCAAAACATACGTGTCAACAGCGTCATGAGTCACTGTAGGATCCTAGTCCAGTCACAAGGAGGAAAGAGAATATTTTGGATGTTTGTAACTAAAATCTTAGCTTCTGGGGGTTCTACAAATCTCTTCTAAATCCTAACAGTTTAAAAAAAAAACATATGTTGCTATAATCAGTGGTTCTCAAACTTTTCTATGTCAAGGACCCTCAAAATTATATGTATTTGGCTGCGGACCCCCATCTCAAAATATGTTGTTCCAGGGACCCCCCAGAAGCAAAGATTTGAGTTAAACATGTTTGCTTTAAAATAATATATATATATATTCAAAGATTTAATGTTCATGATTTTTCAAAAAAGCTCGTAGCGCAGCACTCGGTGCCACCCTATCAGCTTTTATCTGCTATTTTTGAATAGCCAAAGAAATCTAAAAATTACACACAGATGCGTTCCCTGTCTTAATGGGTTAAGATGAGAGATTAGAAATAACAATCAAGTTTTCTGTCCTCTGCAACATGCTGCCAGCACATAAATCTATTGAAAATTCTATATGGATTTTTTTTGTGCAGTGGTATTTTCAAGTTATACTAACAAGTCAAGGTCTCAAGATGATAACTTGAAAGTCTCATTTTTCATATATTTTACTACACGGCCATAATTATGACTTGAGTCAACATCTCTGTAGCTGGGGTAGAACTATCACTACAACAATAAGTCATGGTTTCCACATCTAGAACAACAACAGTAGTCCCATGTCAGTGGAGCAGCACTTAATTACCAAGCTGATAGCTTTAACATCTGCTGCCTGCAATTGCTCAGCAAAACAGTCCCGTCTTGGGGAGGGGGCAGGACTTGTGCTTAATTTATACTCCATCGTATGACATCTGTGGTGCGACGAAAATAGGAGATCTACAAGCTCACCCTCTTCTATTTTTGGCGAGTGACACCATCATACGATTAAGTATAAATCAGGCTTGACCATAAATGATATAGCTAAGATTATAAACGCAAGTAAAACAAATAGTTATACTTTAGACTACAACAGAGGTTTTCAAATATTTGCATGTCAATGATCGCCAAATACATTATGTATTTGGTCGTAGAGCCCCATTTGAAAAGATTTTGTGCCAGGGACCTCAACAAGAAGAGTTTTCAACATTTTGTCAAGATTTGTCACCATCTTTTTCTTTTATAGCAGATGCAATGCTTTGTGAGCTAGATCGGTTATTTTCAAATAGCCAAAAAATAAAATAGGGTGTTAATAGTGTTTAAACTTTGCCTAATTTTGCTGAAGACCCCCTGAAACCCCTTCAAGGACCCCTGGGGTCCCCAGACCCCACATTGAGAACCAGTGTTCTACATGAATGTGTCCAATTTTCCTAGAGATATTTTAATGACATATACTGTACCTACAGTATATACTGAGTAAGGTCTCTATGCCTCAACATTGTTTTCTGTATTGGCCAATATGTATGACATTACAGTAATGCACTATTTTACCTCAAGCTTGTAATGTATGACTTACATACGATGAATCCTGCTATATATTTCCTACAGTAGCTTTCCATATGCCAGTGATGGACGACACTTCTCTGAGTGTGGTCTACCCACTTGTCTCTCCATCTGGCGTATTGGCTCCTTGACTCTGTCTCTGTTAAATTAAGCAAAAATAAATAACTAGAGTGTGTGTGTGTGTGTGTGTGTGTGTGTGTGTGTGTGCGCGCGCGTGCGTGCGCGTGTGCACGCGTGTGTGTGTTTCTGCATGCGTGCGTTTGTGTGTACTTCACGTCTCAGTGTTTGGACCACGCAGGATGATTTACTGTGTTCAGCTCCCATTCCCAGATGTTCCACCAAACAGTGAATATCAGTGATCTACGTTAAACTGCAATTAAGGCTCGTTAAGTGTGTAAATCAGGTGCTCATTATTTTCCAATATCTCATGGCGTTTTCACACCCTTGAGCCTTTAGAGTGAACTCGTCATGTTGCAGAGAGCAGAGGGGGAAGAAGCAAGAGAAAAGGAGTAGGTTCCTAACAAGCACAGTGAGAGCCATGAGGAGACTCTGAGTCTGAATACAGGAAGGATATAGATTTACTCAGATTTACACTGAGCAGCCCTGTGAATGAACACCCTCCCCATTCCCCTGGCAGACGTCGGCAACAGGTGATATCGGCACTAGTACAGTACATGCCTTGGAGGTGAAATGCAGCCCGCATTCTACTTAGGAAATATCAAACTCTATAGGCTGTGACATATAGTAGGATAGACAGGCAGACTGCCAGAAACATACACACACTCTCTTCTACAGTATGAGGCCTGCATTCTACTATTATATCAAATATCAAACTATACAGGCAGTTCCCAAACTGACGTGTGCCGAGGCACAATGGTGTGCCTTTCGATTTTGTCTCGACCACACATTATTATTGCAATACAAAACCCTTTTGAGTTCCCCTGCAAAACTATTGCTATAGGGAACATAAAAAGTATTACAGTTTATTTTTTTTCCCCACCATTTTTTGTCTTCCATGTCCTTTTAGGCCGGGGCTCCGTAGTACAACTATACAAAATGTTATGAATTATTTTCTAATGTACTATCAGTACTTGGTGCATGCTTGTTTCCCATTAAAGAAGCACATTCTATACCCTACAAAATACATATTTGAACCACTTTCAACCTGGCAACCCTATTTTTGGCATGTCATTACAGGCAAAGTTTTGTATTTAAAATGTTTTCCCCACACATTTCCCAAAATAGTGAAAATAGCATTTTTACGAGTTTACAACCTGTCACTATGTGATGCATTGTGAGCTTGTAGATTGACTTTTCAAAAGTTTGAAAACCACTGAAATATGCAGTATTAAGACAAACAGACAGACAGACAGACACGCTTTTATATAAGGCCAACATTGTGCTATGGAGATATCAAACTATAGACTGACTGTGACATATAGTAAGACAAGACAGGCAGACAGAAAGCTGAGAATCTCTCAGGTTGCACTCAACCTGAGAGAGAATAAACGCGATAGGCCATAGGTCATATGTAGTTAGACCGACGGATAGACTAGTGTTGGGATTGACAAGACAGACTCGAGAGACAGACAGGCAAGATGAGAAAGTCATATTAGGCTAAATTAATTCAGCATTTCATTTAGTAGCAGACACTGCACTGAACCCTTTTATCCACTTTCCACATTCTGTAGAGAAACATTCAACTCTATGATACTGTGCATAAGGTAGACAAGACAGACATAGTGCTCAGGGACAGACAGGCAGACAGCCAGCTAGTAAACACAGACAGTTGAGCTTGTTGTCTACAAGGCCTGCATTCTAGGATGTTGTATAGGGTTGCCAACCGTCCCTTGGAATAAGGACGTGTTCCTTATTTGGAAACTACTTATTGAACTGATAAGGGACACACTTTACTCCTTATTTTTGGGAATCAATCAATGACATACATCTTACAAATTCAAACAGCTCATATACATAATTATACTATAATACTGGTTGTAACCACTTAAACCCGCTTTTTTCTAAAAAGAAATATACCAAATATACCAAAAATAGCCGATTGCTATGGATGCTTGGGTTCAATTGGTTAATATATAATATACAATTTTTTTTACTGTATACAGTGAGACTTTATCTTTTTCTGGGCGTTCCTTATTTTTCTCAGAAATAAGGGCCGGGTGTCCCTAATTTGAATTTCAAGTAGTTGGCAACCCTATGGCAACAGACAGAAAGACAAATACTGATAAATGTGTCTTTTGGGGCGAAACTCTCCCTGCCTTGTGTTTCAGAAAGCCTTAAACTCTACAACCTGTGCCATACTGTATGCTGACATAGAGAGGCCATGTTGACACATAGAAATGCAGACAAGGAACCTTAACCCTGATTTATACTTGGTTGTGCGCAGTGTCGCACACCAAAAACACCAGATCTACAAATTCACAACGCGCCACAGCACGACAGTGACGACACGTTCACTAAATACAAATCAGGCTTTAATTTGGAGACAGGCTTTACCTGTACGTCCCCCTACACCACACAGTAGGCTAGCACACTGTAAACAAACAGGCAGTCTTCAGATAGACTTAGAAGTAGCCATGTCTTTTCACTGAATCTTACTGACTTCATATCCACTCACACACACACACACACATGTGGGCATGCATGGGCATGTACACAAGTACACACATAGTTTGTTTTTATTGAACTGATTTGTCCTTTGATTTATGTCCCTTTGTTCCGTGTATTTTGTGAAAATTATGTTTTCCGTGAGATTTATAGGTAAAATTGATGTTTATCGTAGCCTAACTCTTCCCAAAAGATGATATTTAGACTAAGCATATTATTCTGTGAGTGAGACAACTGTCAAAGAAACACCACAAATTATACTATATCAACACAAAAAAGATACGGTACTGTATACAAACATAGGCCTACCATTTATTATTACATTATAGCTTATATACCTAAATGCGTCACCACACTGTTGTCTGTGCCCATGTGCAGGGGGAAGACACAAAAAACACAATACTGTACATGTAATTTCCCAAATACCAGTTCCTAGGCACACACGAAACATGAAACCCATGCTTACCTCTCTGTATCCCATAGCTGGGAGTGAGGAGAACCAGCAGAAAGAAGCTGTGGAACACGGTTATGTGCTGTATAATAGTCATAGTCCTTGTTCTAGGATTGTCCACAGGTAGATAAAGGATTTCAGAATGACGCCTTGATTCGCATGGTGACTGGAGCTAAGTTGCAAGGCACTGGTTAGTTCTCTTACTCTCTTCTTTCAGTGTGTGTGTGTGTGAGCGTGTGTGCGTGTGTGTGTGCGTGTGTGTGTGTCTTATCCAGAGCCAACCATGCCCGTTCTCTTGCTGGCAGTTAGAGCTTACTATCTGATTTTGTTCTACGCAATGTGTGAGTGTGTGTGTGTGTGTGTGTGTGTGTGTGTGTGTGTGTGTGTGTGTGTGTGTGTGTGTGTGTGTGTGTGTGTGTGTGTGTGTGTGTGTGTGTGTGTGTGTGTGTGTGTGTGTGTGTGTGAGTGTGTGTGTGACACTCAGATGACAGATGGGGACAGCTGCTCTGCTAGCTGTCCTCTTGTACTGTACAGTCCAGTCATTCTCGCAGCGTGGCTAGGCTCATACCCCACTAAGCTGCTACGCAGAAACGCTATCCACACTCACCATCATGCATGACGATGTGAGGCCCCTGTTTGTCGTGGAACTAACTAGATTAAACATTCCTTACTTTATTGTCATGTGTCCAGGGTTTACTGGATGGCATATACTTCAAGTGTATAAGTAAAAGTTAAAACCACAACAACAGCATAGATTATTGGTATTGTACATGACTACATGTGCATACACATAGTGCTAACATACTATTCACAACCTTGTTGCTGAAGAGTGTGTTTTTTAATTTGCTTGTCAATTTTAAATTTGTAGCCCCCTCCCCTCACACACACACACGCACACGCACACGCACACGCACACGCGCACACACACACACACACACACACACACACACACACACACACACACACACACACACACACACACACACACACTCCGCTGCTATGTTGCAACAGTCATGTTTTATGTGAGGTTTTGTTTTGCAACCATAATGTTTAATTTATACTCCAATGTCGCTTGCCTAAAATATTAGATCTATGAGCTGTAGAGCTTGTGGATCAGGTTGTAAATCAGGCTTCAGTGTAGGCTATGTGAACCGGGACCATTCAGGACAGACAGACTGTCAGAGGTATTGACAGGTTTCTCACTAGAGATAAAGGTATTAACTCTTAACTATTGTGAAGTGTATTGATAAATGTGTACTATGCTCACTGACTCACGTTAAAGAGCTACCCAAAGCTCATGGCAAGCAAACTATCTTTTTGTTTGTTTTAGTTTTTCTTCCCAGAAAATAGAGGGAACAAAAGACATACTGTACAAGACACATGTATGTTGACATCCTAAGTTTTCACAAAATCTTTAGTGTTAAATTAACTCAGACAGTGTACTCTCCGAGTTCCAAGTGGATAAATTAACACTCAGGACTGTGTAGTGTCCACACACTTAATAGATTCTCCCTCATACAGTAGCATTCACACAGACATGCGTACAAATGTACACACACACAGCTGAAAATAACGTTTGGATTACTACAGATTTGGGGATTCGAGCATCATATTGCATCTTTGTTACACAAACATACACAGACACACACAGTCCAGGAGCCAGCCTTTGTGTCCACCTGTTGCCAGCCAGCCCTGTATGTCTGTCCTGGTTTATTTTGGGAAAGGAATGGAATTTCCCAATGTGTTTGTGTGCTCCTTGTCCATTCTGCTCTGGTTGGTGCCTGTACAATAAAGTCCACCCTGTTAATTTACCTCTGAGGGCATAAAGCGGCCTCTGCCGCCAAAGTCCGTAAGGATCCATACTCCATTTACATTCTCAATGATAAATGAACACTGTCGATATGGGTATATCTTTACACTTGCGAGTTGAATTAAAGGTGGATCATGTGATTTTATTTTGCTAAAATAATTGTTACATAAGTAATCATTGCTATAGTCTCTCCAGCTCTTTAGTAAACAGAAGGAGAAAAAAATGCGCTGTTGATACCAATGTTATTCAATCAGGTTAGAGAACTCATACAGGATACAGGACACACAAGTAAAATTTGGAGTGATTAAATAAAAAAGAGCAGGCAAAATTGGGATTGGAACAATATACACTTTAAGCTGTTAATGGGTTCCCTCTAAAAACCACCTGAGCACCATGACGCCGTATTGATGACTTCAGGTTAATCCATATATGGGCATTACACAAATCTAACCTGTTGGAGACAGGTACAAAGCTTTTCTAGTGATGTTATTGATGTTTTTCAAAGAAAAACACCTGCATTTCCCCACAGAGATCAATAAGAGTCTATCCTATCCCCTGTCCCTCTTCTCCGGTATATTGATTACACATCATTATTACTGCGCATGGGGATGTGGACTACTCCTTTATAAAAATGCCACTACTATTATTATAGCCTTTTTACCTGGCTCTGTATTCACATTGAACTGTACTATGAAGTTTGAGACACTTTTTATTGACAGTATGCCTCCCTCTGCTGTGATTTAAGTGAATTGCACCCCTATACTGCATTCATACAGGAGTTTTTAGTCCAACTAGATTATTATGAATACAGGCAAAATATGAACCTACTGTACACACATGTCCGGCCTTGATCAACTGAAATTACAGCCGCAAATTTGTCATCATTGCCTGAATATTCTCTACAAACCACTGTCAGTGGTGTAAAGTAACTAAATACATTTTTGGAGGTACTTTAACTTTGCTTGACTGTTTCCATTTTCAATTCACTATACTGTACTTCTACTCTACTATACATCTCAGAGGCAAATATTATACTTTTCACTCCACTACAATTATTTGAAAACTTTAATTATAGCTACTTTGCAGATTTAGATTATTACTAAACATACATTGACCAACTAAGGCCTATTTTATACTGATGTACAGTACAAGCTCACAACGTGTCACATGACTAGATTGTCTATTTTCGAAAGATTTTGTGAAATGGGACATGCTAATAAGTACTTAAGTATGTTTTGATGCTAATACTTGTACTCAAGTACAATTTGAATACAGGACTTTTACTTGTATATATTTTCTGCATTGTGGTATTGCTATTTTTAGTAAAAATCAGAGTACTTCTTCCACCACTGGCAGCCTTCTTTGCCCGTAGATAAAACATTTCACCAACACCCTAGCCTTTGGCTTATGACGCGTCTGGGAAAAGGCTTTGCCCGTGCATGGTGAGGTAAGAGCTGACAGAGTTGACAGCCACACAGTGCCTTCAGGCTACCGACCACACTCCTCAAGTACCTGGCATTACACACACGTTCCCATAATGCAAGGCATTTCATTTCAAGTCATTGAGTTTCTTAAGGTTCCCTGACTGAACTGCAAAGGCACTATCCAGTTATATGATAGGAAAAGAAAGAAAATGTCTATTCTATTCATTTATTTATTGAATCAGCTTGCACCATAAGATACGTTTTCTGGGTTCAGTTAATCCCAGAAATCTCTGACTCAATGTGTTTATTTTTGTATACAAAATATACGGAAGTGCATGATTCTGTGACACCCCCTCCAAAAAATAAAGGATAAGCATGATATAACAGGAAATCCTATACCAATGCCATGGACCCCAGGGATTGTGTGTGTGTGTGTGTGTGTGTGTGTGTGTGTGTGTGTGTGTGTGTGTGTGTGTGTGTGTGTGTGTGTGTGTGTGTGTGTGTGTGTGTGTGCGTGTGCGTGTGCGTGTGCGCGTGTGTGTGTAACAAACCTAATACAGTAATAGAATAACCAGTTTCTCTATAATAGACATACTACTCAATATCTCTCTCTCTCTTTCTCTAACACAGATGACAGAAGCAAGCCTGATACACACTCAATTCACACGCACACGCGCACGTGCACACACACACACACACACACACACACACACACACACACACACACACACACACACACACACACACACACCACACACACACACACACACACACACACACACACACACACACACACACACACACACACACACACACACACACACACACACACACACACACACACAGACATACACATACATTATATCCACATCCAGGTGAGTAATATCTGGTGTCAGCCTGCCCCTCCCTCTCAATGCTGTCTCAACGTGTCCAGCAATCATTAACCAGCCTGCTGCACTCTGCTACGCCATGCTACACTCACCTCCCAACACGCGTACTATGAACCTAGCCTACTGTATAAACACACACATACACACAGACAGACAGAGAGAGAGAACGAGTAGTGGATATGGAGCAATGATGACACTTGAAACCACACATGAGCGGCAGGACTGAGGTAGGAGTGCCTGTTAATGACCATAGAATGTTGTGCTGTAAAACAGAAGGTACGTTACAAATTCATGAATTTACTGTAACTCAAGGTTGTGAGTTTATGTGTATTCCAACGGTGGGCTACTGTGTTAAAGTGTTTAAAGGGTGGTTCTTCTCTCTCTTTGGTCTTTGTTTCGCTCCTCTTTGAGAAAGTATTCGATATCTTCAGTACTGACTGTAGGTTTTTGAACGATGTAGTGTTTGTAGTCTTAGTAGACCTATTACAGATTAAAGTGGGTTTCTGTGCCAAAGGTCAAAGATCAATCACTGCTGTTTCTGTTTGTTTCATGTGAGATCAAACTTTTTTTTTTTAAACACACATTGTTACATGGATTGCGTGGCCTTGTGCGTGATTCTCTTTCTGTCTGACCCCATAAAAAATCTAAATACAAGACTTCTCTATATAGACAATGTAGTTATAAGCAAGTATTTTAAATACTTTTACTTTTTACTTTTTAAAGTATCCAAATAATTATGAAAGTAATGTTTAGCCTTTATCTACACAGTATAAACCTCAGTGTTCATTTATCCATTGGTAACTCCATTGGTGTAAATGTAGTCAAATGGACCCTTATGTGTCCATTACGTTATATTTGTAGTCGTATTAACACTCAGGATTTTACAGCGTGCTGTTAGTCTTTGCCACTATTCACCAAGTGAATTAAAAGCAGAACAGATCCTCTGTCAAGTAAATAAAAACCGAAGCAAACCCAGGAATGGGTTATGGTTGCATGCATTCAACACATAGTGTAGTAACGCATTTATGGTACACTGGCACTAATAGATACATTCATGACTCCTAAAACAAACAAACAAAAAAAACAAATAAAGAAAAAAGTAGTGTTACAGAGTAAACCAGTAGCTTGGCTTGACGTTGTGTGTTCACACAATGAATTACACATCATTGCTTGCTTTCTCTATATTCACAAAATATACAAATCTAATATATTAGATTTGCATATTTGCAAACGGGAGAAAGAAAAGTCTATTGTCTTGTTGTTCTGTCTAAGTGCCCGGGTAGGCAGGGTGATGATACTGAATCAAGCAAATATTATTAGTAGAATATTGCATAATGTAGTATTGAATGTTGCAAGTATATTACAGAATCCAGAACCTTACAACATACTGTATACTAGAGAGAGCAAGAGATATCCCGCCTAGACAGAGGTACATGACAACAAAGAGACAAACGAGAGGTAGAGCATGAGGAAGAAAGAGAGACCGGTAAACAAAGGAGAGGAGGAAGAGACGGAGGGAAGGAGGGCCAGGGGTGGACAGATAGGGAAATAGAGAGAGAGAGAGAGAGAGAGAGAGAGAGAGAGAGAGAGAGAGAGAGAGAGAGAGAGAGAGATGGGAGTGTCGCATTATACCTTGTTCATTGAACAAATCTCACACCCTCAGGCTATGGATTATATAAATTAAAGTTCAGCCTGTATGTCACTGTGTACATACGGCACACTGTACCCCACCCTTTCACTCAGTTACTGTATATACGTAGAGAGGTCTGTGTTGGATTCAAATAAGTTGTTTCAGTGAGTAATTATTGTACTGCTATTCAGTTTATTCATATATAATACGAATTAGCAATTTATACAAATGTTTATGTTTGTACACAGATAACAGTATATAGTCAAGGCGGTTGTGAAGTCTGAAAGAAAATTATTCTATCTTGCTGTGTCTGGGATTGCAAATTAGATCAAGGTGGCAAAGATGCCTCTGTTGGCATTAGCATTAATGTAGAATTATGTATATAAAGGTAATGACAGCCAACCAAATACAAGTGTGCTTTAGTGCTAACAGACTCTAGGCTACTGTAACTTTTACCACAATTGCTTCAGTACCACAACAACCATACGGTATACAGTATAACTTCACCATCAACAACCTCATTCATGAAAAATAAAAATAGAAATGTGAATTGTTTTTATATGTACATAAACACATACACCCAGAAAGACATGTGCACGCCCATACACACACACACACACACACACACACACACACACACACACACACACACACACACACACACACACACACACACACACACACACACACCCCACACACACACACACACACACACAGTCACACACGCGAGCACTCACACACACACGCATGCCCAAGCTCACAAAAACAAAACCACACAGACCAGATGTATTTGCTTTAGGGCACCTTGAAAAACACACGCTGGGTCTTGCAATGACAAATCAGTGCCATAGTGTGAAGTATGGTAAGAGATGGCTTACAAGTAGCCTGGTTCACCAGACTAGCTTACAAGGGGACAGAGTAGACAGAACAAGTCAGGTCTCAGATGGACACAAACCTTTTAGTTGGGAAACTGGTTTGGAAATGTTCAACAAATTAATACATAATTTTCCTTGCTTCAAAATAATAAAGATATGATATAGTTGATTGATTGATTGATTGATTGATTATATGCTGTATATTGACCTGGTGAATACTCATCATGGGTATGACGAAAAAGCAAAATGGCCAAGTCGTGTGAATATGGTGAATTATCTAAGTGCCAGACAGGATAGATAGTAGGGTGATTGATTATACAGACACTGTTTCTGATGAGGAAGAATCTTCAGAAGTTGGCTTCTACCTTTGTCGTGAATTAGTGTAAGTGATTTTTTTTGTTGTTGTTAAAACTGGTTAAAAAAGTAATCATCAATCAATCAATCAATCATAGTAATCATTGCTGTGGACTCAGAGTGTTTGTTCAATAACAGGGGTCTCCCTGTCTCTCCAGCTCTTAAGTAAACAGACAATACAACGTGAAACTGGATGGGATAAAAAAAGATCAATTGGAATTGGAACCCTTTAAATTTGAAGCTGATAAATGGGTTCTCTTTCCTGATTGGATGAAATTGGTGACCATTTATTTTCTGTTTAATAATGAGCTGGGGAGATGACAAGACCCCTCTTACTGAATAAACACTATAGCAATGATGAATTACTATCAGACTAGAGCTTTAACTTTTGAACCATTTTTGTTTTAACCAATCAAGACATAATGCAAACAGGCCGTTTGTGTTGGCGGTGGGAGCTTACGGTACTTCGGGAGGTTGGTGGTGTATAATACCACCATAACCTCCAAGTGGGCGGGGAAATGGTTCAGCTTATCAGGGAGCGATGTCAGCTGTGCAGCTGTGCAGCTGGGTCTCCCTTTTAAGTCCAATATTGTGTGTAGACAGTCCCTGCCACTGGGTCATTACCCCTTAGCTGTGGCTCAGTCTCCTTGTATTCCCGTTGTGCTGGCTCTTCGGAGAACCTAACGGACATGTCTGGTGCGTTGAGGGCAGCTCGAACGGAGCTCTTCACCTGTTTGACCTTTTACGACATCCCCAGAAAAGGGATGCTAGGGTGTCTTGCTCAAGGACACTTGTGAACTCAGTCAGAAGGAAACCTACATCCTGAGTCACTGTTGTTCTGTAGACCCGGCATGCCAGGTGTGTGGCCATAATCACTGGTTTTCAATCACATGAAAGGAGTCGCAGGGACCAGAGTTCTCAGTGGAGCAGGGTTGATTTATTTCTCAACCTGTCGCCCGGGAACTGGGCCAACTGGTGGGCTGTGAGGAAATTGTACGTCTGCCCACAAATGATTGGCAAAACGCTACAATTAATATTATTGATTTATATTAATTCATTCATTAATATAGAAAAATTATGTAAAATTTGTTTTCATTGTAATACCGATAAAAACGTAAAGTATATTACGTTAGTTCCATTTATCCAAGCCGGAACACAATCGATTGAACACTTTAAAGATTTCAAGTGAGCCCATTCAGAAAAGGTTGAGAACCACTTATGGCCCTTTTGACAAGTCTACAAAAATGAAAGTGAATCCATTGCAAACACGTGATTTTTTTTCTCTCAAGGGAATCAGTAGAAAATACATCGCCTATGTCAAGCGACACTTGTCAAAAGGCTCTTGCGATAAAGTGTAGGAATGACACTTTCTCACATAATCATCCATAAACTACTCTTTGTATACAACCCTAAGGCAGTGTTTAGCTGTGTCTTTGAAATCACTTTTCCTTGATCATGTGTCTTATTGTGAACAGTGGAAGGTATACGTACAGTAGGTCACACCCAACTCAACAGAACTGACAGCTAGATGGGGAGGCGGTGTTGGAGCGACAGTTGCCGAATACCTGAGATTCTTTTGGTTGCAAAGAACAGGCTTGGACAGAGAGAGAGAGAGAGAGAGAGAGAGAGAGAGAGAGAGAGAGAGACGAGAGAGAGAGAGAAGTGAACATTGAAGAGAGATACAAGATACACTAAATGCGACACAGCTTTTCAAGAGTGTTGTTGTGGATCACAACAGAAGGAGGAAGAGAAGGCAGAAAACAGGGAGAGAAAGGCCACGTGGATCTACCAATAGTCACTGTGCTGCTCACAGGCATAGTCTGTAGTTTCTGTGACCATAAAAAATAAACAAATGGTTGAGTCCTACACTGTCATCACTGGTTACTGGGTGGAGCACTGCTATTAAATGTCCTGGAGGAAGAGGGAGGCAGACGGAGCGAGAGAGAGAGAGAGAGAGAGAGAGAGAGAGAGAGAGAGAGAGAGAGAGAAGAAAGTGAACAGAAACTTGAAAAGAAACTTAAAGAGTAGACGGAGAGGGTGAGAGAGCAGGAAAGGAAGAAATTATGTAATAGAGAATGGTAGGAAGATTTCATTAAAGAAACCACAAGGGAGTGTGAGAAGCAGCAAGTGAGGAGCTATTTAAAGAACAAGTGGAGAGAGAAGGAGAGAAAGAGGATCAAGAAGAAAGCTCTAATTTGCCATGTTAGAAGAGGTAAGGTTCTATTTTTCAATGGCTGATCTTTTTGTTGACAAACACATACACATGGATAAACAAATGCACATGGCATATGGTGACACTGACACATCAATTATAATAGTAGTCACACATAGAGTATGTGTACGTTCACACACAGAGAGTAAAATGGCAACATCTAAGACAACAAACTAAACTGTGTTTGATTCAGCTTTTACTGCACTGCAAAATAGTGTGAGGGAGTTCACACATTTTCCTAAATGGACCCGTATTGAACTATGTCAACGTTATGCTTTAAATGAGCACTGAGGATGTTGAGTGTCATAAAAGTGGTTGATTTAAGAACTCACACCTGAGTCAAACTAGTTTGATTGAGTTGGGTTGATGACACACCTGTGTGCATCACACAGGCTCAGTCAGCCATTGCAGCACACACTCTAAGGGTAGCCTCGTTCCCAGCCTTTACTCTTCTGCAAAGAGAAAAGCCTGGTCACGACTCACGGCCTAATGCAGAGAGTGTCTATAGACGAATCCACAGAACGGCAATCATAACTGCGGTGTCAAGCGGCTGCCGCTCCACACCGCGACACCGCATTTATGATTACCTACAGGCAGCGCAGCGCGTCTGTGGATTCGTCTATAGGGGCGGACTTCCGCTGTAGGTATTTTGCCCGGAAACAACCTTTCCTTTCACCGCCATTTCCATGGGCGGTACTTCCGCCAAATTTCGGTGCTTCCGTTTAGACACTTAACCGGCTAGGTCTTGCCCAGCGTGCTCAAAGGGAGGGTCTGTCTGGACAGTTTGTTCTTGTCCTAACATCTTATTTCCATGTGTCTGTCCACAATATGGTTACAATTAAGGCACGGCAAGCAGCTTAATGGAAATTACTTGGAAATAAAAGAGAACTTTGCTGAAGAACCTCAGCTGTCTTGATACATGGTTCATGTGGTTAAAGCAGTGCTGCTCAACAACAACCTTTGGACAAATCCCCCTCCACAGCATGCTGTCCATGTACTGTAATATGCTTACTGTGTTACTGTATTTATCCTACACACAGTAAAATCTCCAGTGTTAATTTTAGAGTTCAAAAGGATTAGGGGGATGTAAGTCAGTTGATTTGGTTGTGTAGTAACGACCCACTTGGTGTCGGCTTATGGATGGACATATGGGCTACTGCCATGCATATGATTGAGTTTAATTTATCATTCATCATTTCATAATTTTGGTATTTTTTACAATATGTAAACTAACTGTGCAGTGTTGATAATGGTCAAAGAGAACTGAGCTCTTTAGCTCACTGAGTTTGGGATAGAAATCATTTCACAGTCGAAGCAAACCAGGATTACATCAACAATAATCCATGAAAATGATGATTAACATATGTTATGTTATATCAACTCACAGCACCTCTTATGTTACAATAGCTTACCTTGTTCAAAAGTTGTGCACATCCAAATCGTTGGTGCTGGACACAGAGTAACCGTTTAAAAGAATAAAAGTCTGCACAACAGCATTGCTCCTAACAGTGTTTTACTTTAAAACACAGAAAGTGGTACAGGTAGTACAACGTTTTGGGCACACATGGCCGAAACGTTGTATACTACCTGTTTTCTGTGTTTTAAAGTATAACACTGTTACGGTCAATGCTGTTGTGTGGACTTTCATTCTTTTAAACAATAGCTTACCTTACCTCATCTCAACCTGCTTGATCTCATCTCCTTTTATACTCATGTCTTTCTCTGCAGAGATAAATGCTGTGAGATGAATCCAGCAGTTCTTCCAGTGATTCAGGCAGGTGATGGGAGAACTCTGTCCAGGTGGGTCACTCCACAATCACTTCCAACCTTCTGTATATCATTCGCATTAACCACTTGAAACCTAGCATGCCTATTATGTGGCAAACATTTTCCAAAAAATCTAGACGCTCACAATGTGTCACAACACGACACGCTGTGAGCTTGTAGATCGGCTATTTTTGTAGAGATTTGGTGTAGACGGAAAAAAGCAGTATGAGTGCAGTTGCAACTCAAGTTCGGTTCTCTAAGACTAGGTTTTAAGTGGTTAACCACTTGAACCCTAGTGTCCCTATTATGTGCCATCTATGTCATAATCGTAATAGGTAACCATTTGGCGAAAATAGCCGAATGTCCGTGCTTCATAAGCACCTCAGGTATTTCATCTCACCTGTGACTAAGTTAGCCATTGCAGCTTGATACAAGATAGGACATCGGTGTCTCATTGGTCAGCAGTTATTTATGTGGTTTTGTCAGCTCTGCTTCCTTCAAAAAGTACTGCAGTCAGTTATCATTTAGCATTAGTAAAATCCCAGGTGCAGAGTTGGGTCGGAATGAAAACCTTAGTACACTCAAACTTCCATAGGCTATAGCATAGGATTGAATAACTCTGCTTAACCACTTAAACCCGATATGTCTGTTCCTTTTTTCCCTCTATACCAAATCTCTTCATGGAAAATAGCAGATCTACAATCTCACAATCTCACAAATACGATGCGTTGTGTGCTTGTAGATCTAGTTCCACCATATTTACTTTTGCAATGCAATGTTACATTGCATTGGGCTTAGGGTACATTACTTTGTGGTACTTTAATGTGTTGTCTTACGCTTTATGTATCACGTGTTATTACATTATGATGCGTTACGTTTTGTCTGTGGCATTACTATGCTATGCTCATAGGTTTGGTGGTGTGGTGTACTGTGTTGTGTTGTATTAGCCAGAGTTGTGTAATGGATGGTTGGGTATATTATATTTCAGAGGAGAGTTCCTGTCCCTGCTGAACACCTACAACTGTTTTCTGAAGGACCACACTCAGCTACACCTCAGCTATTATCAGGTAGATTCAAACCCATCATGCAGTTTGTCTACTTAATTAATATGCATTGCCACACTGCATGCTGGCTGGGATTTGTCTTACAAATCATACTGTATATTTTGTCTTCCTGTTTCAATCTATCCCTGTATGTTTGTCTCTCTGACTGTCTGTGCCTATCTGTCCATGTCTCATACCAACAGAGTGAAGGAGAGTTGGTGGTGGAAGGCTTCCTGAACATCTCCTGGGGCGTACAGAGGCCCATCAGGCTCAAAATACAGGATGACAAACAGGCACTACCATTCACCAATGTGCTTCCCTCACCTGACCCCATCAGTCCGGTCAGCCCTCTTGAAAACAAGAGGTGGGTGTCCATAGCACATTCTATCATCTGTTGTGCTTGTGCACAATAATCATTGTGGTTTACATTCCCTCACACATAAACACTTAAGATACAGGCTTTCCAGGTTATGAGAGAGTCATAGATTTTTTTGGGGCGTAGTGGTAAACCATGAGGAAAATAATTTCAGCAACACTTGAAATACTGATTACTTATTTAGAAACCGACACATTGGTTTACCTATGTGTTTACATGGTTTACCTATGGCCTTCATCATGGTCTGCTATAAAAACACCACTGCGGATCGTTCTGACCTTTGGTTGACTCATCACCCGGTTCCAACTCAACGGACAAACTAGATTAAAGGGCAGCTTCACAGATGCTTAACCTGAATCATCTCCTATTGTGTAGAGATACAAGATTTTCACATGTCCTCCGGTAGTATGGTAGGATTCATGCTCTTTAAGTTTATTGCTTTGTTTGTCTTGAGCCCAGAGACACACATTAAATGTTATACTTCCTTTGCACTGCATTGAGCTGCATGGAAGGCACAGTGGACTTTTAAACCTATAACTGGCTTCAAACATTACTGGAAGTGACAAGCGCTTGGCAGCCCCACGCATGTGGGGCCACACGAGTGGCCAATACCGAAAAGCAGGAGTGCCTTGAGATTTTTACTTAGACTTTGGTGTGACTTGGGCACAACAAGTTTGAAACCCGTTGACCATAGTACTGTATGTGAACTGGTGAACACATTATTCTTCATGGCACCACCTGGCGGATATTCTGAGAAGCGTGCCAATGTGAATTAAAATCACACAGTACTGCGGTCTGTCAAAACAGGTCAGCGTGAAGACTTTCCGTAGCATGACATAACGCACATTTGATTTTGCTTCGCATCTTTAAGCATTGTATTTGTACTAAAGATTATACTCAATTCTGTCTCTTTCTGTATTTTATTTCTCCCAATCTCTCTTTCTATCACCCCTCATCTTTCTGTCACTTCTATTCCTTGACTCTTCAACCACCTTCCTTTTTCTGTCACAATTTGTCATGCTCTCCTTGTCTTCCTCTATCTCTCCAACGACCCCCCCCCCCCCTCTCTCTCTCTCTCTCTCTCTCTCTCTCTCTAGGGGTATGACACGTTGGGGAGAATACATTGACCTGCATCAAATAGATGAGATGGTGGAAACAGCCCTGGAGACAGGGGTGATCAATCACTCATCAGGTCTTTGTTTACTGTAATTGGCAGTTGACTTATAATTTTTTTTCTCCAAATACTTGTAGTAGTCAGACTTGACATCCTGCCTTAGGCAATCCCTCACCTTCAGCAGTGGTTGTCAACCTTTCCTGGATCAGGGCCCACTTGAAAATCTTGAAAGTGTTTGCGGCCCACGTGCATTTTCAGAGCATGATTATTTTAATGATCAATCAATCTATTGTGTTCCAGCTTGGATAAATGGAAGTTCCTATTTATTGGTATCGCAATGAAAAGATTTTCAAGGTTTTAAAAAAAACTTTTTTAACCCATTTAGACCTGGAACACCTACTGTATATGTTGTTATACCTTTCAATCCAGGAACACCTTTGTGTAACATTAGCTGTCGCTATACAGCAACGTATTTAGTTTTTCAGAAAACTTTTAATACAATCTTATTAGTAACACTGGGCCGGGGGCCACTGTTACTACAGTATGTTTTAGCTCACATGTGCTGTAAAACGTTAATTTCATGTATTTATCTCCATGCAACTGTAGTCCCCGTCATTTATGAGTCAACCACGCTGCGCCTTGATAGGCCGAAGGCTTCGGAGCTGGAGGCGGAGTCCAACTTGTTTCGCTGTATGAGCGACGCCTCGTTGGTTAAGAGGAGGAAGGGGAGGAGCAAGTCGGCGGCACAGAGAGAGAGGGAAAGACAACACCGCTTCTCTATCAACGGACATTTCTATAACTATAAAGTGGGTTTTCAATGTTTTCTGATATGCATGTGAGAAATATACTGTATTTTGCCTCATAGTTTATTTATCTCTCGTCTGAGCTCTTCCTTTTTTACTACACAAGTTTATCATCTATCATCATCACTATATTCCAGACTTCTATCTTCACTCCATCCTATGGTACGCCCACAAAGGTTCGTATCTCCAGTAAGATGACAACTCACCAGGTGATAGAACAGCTACTCAGCAAGTTCAAGGTGAGTTTGACCAATCACTCAGCACCAGCCAAATAAACCATAAATAATTACTAAGTTTGTGTGTAAAAAGCCACTACGTTATTTTTTTTAAGCTCAAGATTTAGGTTTTTTTAACATCTGCTGCTGGAAAAATCTGAAGCGTATAAGGCAGTGACTGCATCCTCACAAGCTACATGTATTAGAGAAACTGAATTCATACTGAGATTCATGAACATGAAGTGGTGTAGGCCTAAAACCCATTGTTTGCTGATCTTCTACAAAGCCATATTGTGTAAAGTGCCTGGGGCTCTCAAATGACACAGTGTACACAAGCCATCACTGATCTTCTTCAAAGTTCTTTGTACAAAGTGATCTATTTGCAAGGCAAATAGTAAAGCTTCTCTGCTAGATGCCTGTTTTGGATTTAATAGATTATCGTTGGATCAAATCATTGTTTACATGGTTTAATGAAAATATCTGTAAAACGAATATCTTGTAACTATAGCCAACACGGGCAAACTGGTTTTCCACTTTTATCGTCAGATAGAGAAGTAAAGCCACACTAGACATCCAGGGGAAGCAAATAGATCATCTATTCTTTAGAAAGATTTACAGTATGCCTTACAAAAAAGAGAAAGGAATCTCTTAATGAGGGGTTAACTGCCATCAGAAACAAAGGTGAACTCATTTCTGATGTCCAAAATAGGCCTACCAGAATGGGATCTGACAGGGATCATTTCAGTTGCCATAATAATGCCTTAACTGACCAATCAGAATCAAGTATTCATTTAGATATGATCTTACTTCTCACTTTATCTTTATGCTCTTCGGCAGATAGAGAACGATCCTCAAGAGTTTGCCCTGTATTGTGTTCACCAGACTGGAGGTATGTTATTAGTCATGTTATCTGCTGATTTAACCCCAAAAATGTTTTATAATATAAATTGTTTTATGAAGAGTTGACAGTAGTTTTGTTAACGTGATGTGCACTCCAAAGTGCCTGAGGACTCTACGTGGCAGGGGCATCCTCCTCCTCCTTGTAGACAAGCTAGTCTGCTCTGCCACCAGTGTCGCCAGATTTTGCAAGAGAAACAAGCGACCAGTTCTAACGAAAATAAGCCCAAAAGAAGCGACTGTAGGCCGAATGATCACACATCAATATCAGTTTTACCACTTTAAGGTTTAAACCTATATCGTCTCTGTCGGATGGAAACCTCATATGTCCAAAACTTTCAGGATTCAATTAAAAAAATTGCAAAAGGCTTTTGTGTGACACTGTAGTGTGATCATTTACGAAAAAAAATTGGCAATTGAAAATAGCCGATCTACAAGCTCACAACGCGTTGCGATGATATGCTCAGGAAAAGTCATTTTCGGCCAAGGCCCAATTAAGCCACTTTTTCCATGTTGGACTGGCCTCACGATGTCTCCATGGTAGAGAACAGATTTTGCCACAGATTATGTCAGTATGTGCCATAATGACAGAGAATGTGATGATAGTGTCTGTTTGCTCTCCCTATTTGCACATTTCAGTGTGTGCGACTGTGCGTTTGTGCATGTGTGTGTGCACATTTCTGTGGATGGATGTATTTACATGTGTGTGTGTTTTCCAGAAAGGAGGAAATTGGGTACCAGTGACCACCCTCTGTGGGAACGGATTCTCCACGGCCCATCTGATGACATCATGAAGATCTTTCTGATGGACAGGGATGAACAGGAAGTCAGCAATGATGTGAGTGTTCTACACTTATCTCAAGAGGGGAATAGCTTTCAGCTTAAAAGCTCAAGGGATGCGTTTAAAGCTGTGGGATGCAATGAGCATCCCCCAGGATGAACATGGAACAGTTTTATGGTTCTGTCTGTATGTTTTGTTCCGTTATATTCTAGTCTGGTGTAATGTATTTTATTCCGTTCTATTACATTTGTTCCGCGTATATCTCTTTTGTTTTGTTACCGCTGTTAATCCTCTCTTGCTCTACAGTATTTTGTCCTTTTGTCAAGAAACTATTATTATTATTCATGATGATAGTGGTTTTCTGTTTCTGCTCTATCCCTTCACTCCTGGGTGATATGTTGCTGGTCAGGTGGCCCAGTACCTCAACTTGGAGCTTCCCATTCTGGAGCAAGTTCTGCTGAAACTCAGAGAAGAGGAGAACAGAGAGAAACAAAGAATTATTAGCAAGTTAGTGACAAAATAAAATAAAAACTGAATGTAGTGGCAATGCTTTACCACATGATGGCAACAGTGTCCTTAAATGACTTTCTTGTCTTTTCTACCCCCCCCCCCCCCCGTGTGTGTGTGTGTGTGTGTGTGTGTGTGTGTGTGTGTGTGTGTGTGTGTGTGTGTGTGTGTGTGTGTGTGTGTGTGTGTGTGTGTGTGTGTGTGTGTGTGTGTGTTAATTTGTGTGAATCAGGTATCATCACCAACACAGACTTCTCTCCCAGATTCTCAACTGTAAGATGTCCCCTCATATTGAGACCAGTGTTTGATGTTTGGGACAGCTGACAGCCAGGGACAATACAAGAGAAGAAGAAAAATACTACAGCACCGTAATGAAGACAGAGAGGACACTTAACTGTAACTCAACTGAGAGGATATGAATTAGCAGTATCCTTTAATGCCAGAGATACACAGATACTACCCCCGTTCAACAATGGCTTTTAGCCAAACAGTGCAATTCAAACCCAGTAACATTAGAGGCCTGTGAAAGACATTTACCACAAAGTGATGCACACTGAACATGCTGAAAAGTGCCTCAAGCCTGCATGGGACCATCGCGCAGTCTCTTTTAAGAGAAAGACCACCATGAATCCAAAGATAACCCTTTCACTCTCTCTTTGCTTTACAGTGTGTTATTTCAGCCCAGCGGGAGGGTGTTGTTAATGGGATTGTGCAATTAAGTAAATATTTGCATCATGTAAAAGTGCATTAGGGGGACTTTCCAGAGCTGAGACTATCCCTACTATTCCTAGTCTACTCCTGGTTCTCAACCTGTGGGTCGGGACCGCCAGGGGGGTCCCACACAATCTTTTTTTTTTGGGGGGGGGGGGGTCCCCATATGACAGTGAAGTGACAATTTAAGGACTTTTAAGACCTTTTTAATACATGATACAAAGATAAAAGACAAACTATCAACTATCAACAAACTATAGGCTACTATAAAAACTGGTCAAACATTGGCCAAATTGTCAAATATAAGAAAATAGCTGCTATTTTCACAATTTGTATCTGTGGAACCGAGTCAAACTAAATGTAATGCCTCAACTCCTACAATTCCATGTGCTTGTCAGAGTGGGGGGTCCTCAGTTCAAATATGATTGTTTTGGGGGGTCCCCAGTTCAAATATGATTATTTTGGGGGTCACAGCCTGAAAAGGTTGAGAACCACTACAGCAGTAGAGGAAATGTCTACATTAATCACCACCACTTGGTTCCAACATGAATTGTTCCGTGTTGAAAATGTTAACCCTACTCTTTCCAAAATTCCCAAATACAATGTAAACAAATTCAAAATACTAATGTATGTCCTTGGTTGACAAAATAACACTTTTTGTGTCATCAGACTGGATGATATATTACTGAAAAAGTGTGAATGATAAACTTCGGGTATTTTTTCAAAAACAAGTGATAAATCTTACTTTCTTTGTTGTTGTTATTATTATTTTGTATTTCTCTCTTTTTCACAAGACTGCAAACATTATTAACAGGTTTGGGAGATGCTATTGTAAATAATTCCACATCATGGTTCATGATTAATAAATAATTTTGGTCTTTATGAATCTGGTTACACTTTCTTTGGATCCCTAGCCCTTCAAGTTCACATAGTTTATTGTAACATGCATGTGTGTAAATGCGCGCACGCACACACACACACACACACACACACACACACACACACACACACACACACACACACACACACACACACACACACACACACACACACACACACAGATTAGATTGCTAAACCCTATGTACTTTGTTGACTGGAGTCCCCCAGGGGTCTATATAAGGCCCCCTCTTTTTTTCCCTGTACACCAAACCTCTTTGCCGAAAATAGCCTCCTGAGCTTGTAGATTACAAGCTCACAAGGCGTTGCATTGTGACACGTTTTCTATAGATAATGGGACATTACAATCAAGGATACAGTGGGAGGTCTAGATTCTAGACCTCCCACAATGCCAATTACAGTAGGGTGCACACGCACACGCACACGCACACACACACACACACACACACACACACACACACACACACACACACAGTGTACTTTTATCACACTTCCACACAACAGCACACACAAGCAGAAACTGCTCGTAAGTGGAAAGTTCTCTCGTCCTAAAAGTTAAATAATGCGGTTCGGAATGGAGTGATGCATGCATGGGTTGTTTAATGGCAAGGCTCCCTAGGAGGACTTTATAAAACATACAAAGCCAGACAGCCTCGTATTACCAGTTACTGGAAGAAAAATAATTAACCTCTTGAACAAGGGCCGGACAAATGAAGAGTTAGGGGTATTCTGTTTAACTACTTTCAACCTGACATCCCTATTTTTGGCATTTAAAAAAAAAGAAATTCAAAAAATGTCAACAATTCTCAGAAGTTTGCAAAAATAGAACATCAACAGGCTCACAACACGTCCCATCATGGTGTGTTGTGAGCTTGTACATACTGCTATTTTTGAAACCTGGCATAAGTGGCTAAGTCTGAAACTCTATGTGTGGGTCCTATTGTAATCTTGGATTTGTGGGGAGGACCAACAAAGATATAAAGACCAGGATAATCATGGAAAGTGAGCACAATTTGCTGGGCCACAAGAGGTTAAGACTTAAGTTTAGGGTGAGATCCCCCCCACCCCCTCATACCCCAGCAAATCAAACCCTGGGTACAACCAGGCCATCTACTGTCCCTGTTATACATTGCACTTTATTGTCAGTCTTACTTATTACATTAAATCACATTTTATCATTGTCATCTGACAAATAACAACCATTCACAACTGCAAATTTGGTAGTCAAAATTGTATTACCAAGACACTACCACCACAACCACCACCACCACCACCATCATCATCATCCTCATCTTCAACACATCAAAGTCTAATGAGATGATAACAATAAAAGCTTTAGTGATACACTTGTATGGGGTTGTATTTTATTGGTTTTCTTCTTCAGGTGGGGGGACTAGGGAGGTCTTCTGACAGGAGGAAGAGTCCAATATGTGTTCATTGTTACGAGGGTTGAAACGCACTTCGAAGAGGCACGTCAGGCGCTGTGAAGAGGGGGAAAGTAGAAACAATAAAACACAATGTTTCAACAGTTGTCGAGGCTGGGCTAATAAAAGTAGTATTGTTCAAAGGACTGTTGTGAACTAGTGAATACACAAGTCGCAGCTACTGTAGCATTCTGCTGTATTTTTGGGGTGTGTAGCTCATTAAATGTCTGCATTGTGTAGGTTGTTAAATGTCCCATTAAATGTCCCGTTAAAACTTGCACAGAACCATAGCCAGCCAAGGTATATCAATGCACAGTGTGTGCGTGCTTGCGTGCGTGCGTGCGTGCGTGCGTGCGTGCGTGCGCGTGTGTGTGTACATGTACATGTACACAATCTCAGATGCACATATTCACGTAAACATATATAAGGACCCTCACTTTTTTCCCCAGAGCACATTGGTCCAGGTTGTGGCCCTCTGTCTTCAAACACTTGGTCTTTGCCAGCTCTGCGACAATCTTAAAGTTGATCATATTGGTCACCTTAGGAGAAACAAGACAGAAACTTAATGTTGTATAGTGTTAGATTATGAAACGTTAATGACTAACTGTTATTATAAAATTGTTGTGTTCTGTATCCTTATCCTCAGGAGAGAGATGTGGGTTTTAGGCTTCAGTCAAATATCTAATGCAAATATAGTATTTAATTGAATTCTTAACAGTCTATCAGACCAGACTAGATCTCTTCCAATCTTTGAATGCTACAGAGAGTCTGTAACACCGGCCAGTAAAAGTGAGAACAGGAAGCTGTCATCTGCTCTTCAGACCAGAGGGGTATTCGTCCAATCACGACACAGTGTTCACAAAAAAAAATTTTTATATGTTTTTGTATTTCTGCCACTTCTGCCTATTTCCTGTTTCCTTCGCGTATGGCAGAGACAAATACACCCCCATGACGCTATTATGTCGCAGGGACTTTCCCCCAATCCAACCAATCTTGATGCTGACTGCCAAACTGCACAACCTAATACATTATATCTAACCTGAGCCTGTGCTGAAGTGATGGAGACGAGTTTGAAGTTCTTCTTGGCCTTGGAACGGCTGTTGAACTTCTCCACAGCGTGGCTAGCTGCTGCCTGAACATCTTGTGCATCTGGACTCTTGTCACGCCAGCCACCCAGAAGATTGACATTCTCTATCAGAGAGAACACACAGTCAGACAACAAGGTCACACACATACATACTGTGTACACACTGTTAGTGTACACAAAATACATAACATTTTACGTTTCGGTAGGTGCAGTGGCGTAACTGAGGGGCAGCAAGTGATGCGGTGCGGGGGGGGCCACCAGCAGGGGGGGCCCCGCCTGCACTGATACAAATATTTTTACAGCAAAAAAAAAGAAAAAAGTTGATTTATATTGGTCAAATAGAACCGAATTAGACCTGAATTAGACCGAATTAGACCCGAATTAGACCCGAATTTTTTGCATGCTGCGCGCGCGTGCATGTACGCGTGCATGTACGCGATTCTGCGTTACGCCACTGGGTAGGTGGAGATCTCCGAACACCTGGCTACACAACACTATGTGATAAATGGTCAATAGAAATGTTAGAGTGTAAAAACTCAGCACGCACAGACATACAAGAAAAGAAAAGAAAAACTAAAAGGAATGCTATCAGAACAGCACAGACATATTATGGAAATAGCTAGGCAGTGATCCCTCCGGAGTCAAATGGCAACTAAGACAACAAACTAAAATGTGTTTAGATTCAACTTTTGTGTAGTGTTCATTGAGAGAGTGAAACATTTTGGATGTACTGTAGGGTGGGTGATGGCTGATTTAAGAAGTCACCCCCGGCCTGAATCAAACTAATTTAATTCTGAGCTGGGTATCAGCCATTACAGCACACACTCAAAGGCAGGCTCGGTCCGGACAGTTTGTTTGATCTATTCTTGTTCCAACATCTTATTTCCGTGAGTCTGTCCACATTATGGTTACAATTAAGGCACGGCAAGCAGCTTAATGGATATTACTTGGAAGTAAAAGATAACTAATCATAATTATTAAAGAATCTCAGCTGTCTTGAGACCTGTTAAAGAATTTTGATGAGTTGCGGTAGGCACAGAGAAACACAATGTCCTATTCACGCATTACACACACATAGAAACTGGGTTTCAATGTGTTCTTCTTTCCGATGAGTTTGTGCTGCTTCAGAGACTCACAATTTGCAGTGTCAGCTGACCGAGTGAAACAGAACAGAACATTAGTCAAGGACATGTAGATTAAATGAAATCCCACTTGCCAAACCAACTCTCCTGCTCTGCCAAACCAAAGCCTTTACCATCACATTATGGGGTATACAACGGGGTTTCTCGGGGGAAACTGAAAGGCCCTCAAACATTGTATTTGGATAGCTTGACACTGAACTCTTTCCTCGAGCAATACTAATGAAGTGAGGCGAGTTTTGAGGAGAGTATTGGTGCTGGAAGGTACTGTAGGGATCTGTGGGACAGAATGTACCCATTGCACAGTGAAGTCCTCAGAGTTAAAGGGTCAACAGACAACATTCAGCCACTAGATGGCACAATTCATCTATAAGACAGCAATCATAACATGCAACATTATAATGCAATGCTGTCTCCAATTATTTCTTTTGGGAAAAAAGTATCATAGGCCTACCCAATAAAAAAAAGCACACATGGATAATGGCAGCCGTCAGCTTACAGAGGTAAACACAACTGTCTGTCTCAACTCAAGGAGGTATATCTCAATACTGTCCCCTCTCAGCCTTCCCAAATAGTATCTCAATAAAACAAAAATATCATAATGGGGTGGATTGAAAATTCTGCCCAGTCACCTATGCTAGCCAGTAAAAACTAACTAATACTTTACAATTTTGATGTGGGATATTAGATAAGTATGTGGCCAGCATTTCTGTACCAAGCAATTCGCGTCTGACCATTATCCCAGGTGTGGCAAGCCAAAACCATGCCATTTAACGAATAGCGGCTATGGGCGGTACACCGTTCTAGTGAAAGGGTTATTATGTGGGGCCTGTTATAATAAAATATCTAAGGTTTAAGTGTAAAATACTCCCAAACCCAAACTGTAAACCAATAGCCTGCACTGTTCCAATCAAAATAACTACCATGCTGACCAGTGACAACTCTTTTAGCTTAGTGGCCAAACCAGGCCCCTGTGACTCATTCTCCCCATAGAGACTGCCACATGAAGTCAATGGCGGAGGATGAAGTGTAAGTGAACACAACACATTTTCTTATTTTCTCAAATAGGCTGTTTCTGGATGTTCTCTCCTTGTAACCAACCCTGTTTAAAAACACTATGGTAGAGCCATTGTGTCATGTAAGCAGTCTTACTCACAGCTTTCCTACATTATCTCATGCTCACCTTTCCAGCTTTCAGTATACTGTCTGTCTCTCCTGATACACTGTCTCCCTCTCAGCTTTGTGTCTCTACACTGTCTGTCTCTCAGCTTTCCTTACATCTGCTTCTCCTGCAATCTCTCCCTCTTAGCTCTCTTAGCTCAATAAAGTAGACCCCAGGTGTTTTCTATAAGGCATATCCTAAAACTATACATACAAACATAGCCTCTCTTTGTTTTCAATGGTAAGTGGCCATGGTATAAGTGTGAAATGTACTCTGAGTTGTCTCCATATAGTAAAATAATGGTGGAAGGAACTGGAGTTCCATCCTTCACCTCCTGCTTTTCTGTTATTTTCCACTATACTTCAGGCATGATCACTTGTTATCACTTTTATAGTAACTTAATTGCTATGAATTGAATTTCCCGAAACAAACTTTAGAAATATTTAATTTGCACTTGAAAATGCATTCTTCTGGGACCCCTGGCCTTGCAATGTGAAAAATGTTCCAAATCTGATACGTATTAATTCCCTGGATAGAAGAGGGGAAACAGAAATATAAACATCTGTGGCAACTGGGAGACCATTTAAGGACTATTGGTGAGAGTGTGCCCATTTCAGCATGTTACACAAGTTCTTAAGTAAGTGTAATGAGCTCATGCATTGACACAGACTGACAGTCTATGCTGCTGATGATGACGATGACATGGCCATGATTAATGACAGGGGGGTTGAAAGACAGGAGAGAGAGAGAGAGAGAGAGAGAGAGAGAGAGAGGGCAAAGGAGCTGGGGAGACATACAGGTAGAGAGAGAGTGAGAAAGAGAGAAAAAGAAGGGGGAGTGTAGAGGGCAGGGTGTGCAAACAAAGCTA
Source organism: Gymnoscopelus braueri (assembly GCF_963280865.1). Taxonomy (NCBI): domain Eukaryota; kingdom Metazoa; phylum Chordata; class Actinopteri; order Myctophiformes; family Myctophidae; genus Gymnoscopelus; species Gymnoscopelus braueri. The sequence goes on from NC_137624.1 coordinate 15,682,679, forward strand.
GCTAGAAGGCATACGTTATATTTCAGTGAATAAAGGGCCTGACTATTCTTTTGGCTGTTTATCATTGTTGCTTTGTATGGGGCATTTGTCTTGTAATGGGCTTCTGCCAGTGGCAAGGGATTGGCCTTGTTTACAAAATGTATGCACACCTGTTGGATCGGAACACTCACAAGTATGGAACAGCTGGTAACCTAGTTCTGACTTGTTTGAGTTTAGCCAGTTAATTTACTGTCAGCAGACTTCCTTTAATGTCGGCTGCAAAGAACTGCAGTGCACAATACATACAGGCATGAAATCTGGTTAAGACTTTATGCGTACTATAGAGAGACGAACTCCTAAATAAGCTTGGTTCATCATGTAATTTATAATATAATTATGTTTCATGTGCTTTATAATGTCTATTATTTGTATGTGCAAATGCAGGAATAAATTGCCAGAAGCATTGTTGCTCTTAATTACCCAATCTAGATATTGGAAACTTTCCTCCCATCCATGACATTTCTAACTATCAACACAAAAAGAAAGAACTTTGCTTTCAGGTTTTCTGCATTCCCAGGCACGGGATGGGATGAGAATAAATGCACTCATGTGTTCCATGCTCTCATTCCTGTTCCTGTGTACTATTGTCAACCACTTATATATTATGTAAGTGGTTGTATGAACCTAAGAAAGCAGTGCCTCTATCATCACCACATTTCACAAAGTGCCAGGACCCCCCAACAAATGGGTGGTAATTGCAGCCTTAAACGTCACAGACACAGCTATAACATTTTGATTAGCCAGGATACCAGCTGCGATAGCTATTCAACACTAGTCCTGGGCTGACTTTAGAGTATAGGTCCCTGTCCTTTATTTGAGTTGCTACCTGCTGTGGAACGCATTTCCCCCAATATTACTCACTGGGTCGGATTTAAATCCTCTCAGTCAGGCTGTTTTCCATGTGAGAGTGACCTGATTTTCAACCGGTTTCTGCTCGCTGTCGTTTACTCTGCCTCTATATTATCCTATTGTTGCCATAACAACACATCAACAACTATCAGCTTTGATATTGTATTGTTAGAGTTCTTATATTACTCACTGACTGTGATGATTTCCTCTGCCACAGGCTGGTCTCCGATTGATAGCTGGATGGCTGAGAGACACAGCAGCACTGACAGGTGTAGAGACATCTCGACGGCTGGAAGAATACTGAAGAGGCACTGCAGGTCGCTGTGAACCGGATCACTACAGAAGAGAGAGAGGACGGAAGTAATGGGAAGGTAGAAAAACCCAATAGCTAAATTGTAGTCTTTTTCAGATCTGCAGACCGAGACTTGAGCTGAACTGAACGGAGTTGTACGTTGAGCTGAGCTGAGTTGATTTCAGACCGGCTCCCATAAAACCTACCTTAAGATCCTACAGAAGTCGCTCTATGATTAGAGCAGTAGTTGGTGAAAGGGACAGTCAAGTGCGGCCCCTCTGGCATGAGATTGAAAGAGAGAGAAGGCCGGTTTGACTTCACTTCAGAAAAGAGTTCTACACTGACTGAACACTGAACACAGAACTTGACTATACCTTCTGCTGAATGAGAGACTGAGTGAGTGAAAGAGAGAGAGAGGATAGAATGGTGCCAGTGAATGAGGCAGTTGAGTATTTAAGCCCTGGAATGTTTAACCAGGCAGTGAAGACCACACCCACCTTCTGCCTGGCAGTGACGCCACACAGATTTAACAGCCATCAGTGGCTTTCTGCTGTGTGTGTGTGTGCGTGCTTGTGCGTACGTACGTAGGTGCGTGCGTGTCTCTGTGTGTGTGTGTGTGTGTGTGTGTGTGTGTGTGTGTGTGTGTGTGTGTGTGTGTGTGTGTGTGTGTGTGTGTGTGTGTGTGTGTGTGTGTGTGTGTGTGTGTGTGTGTGTGTGTGTGTGTGTACATTTGACACTAGGCATTGTATCTCTGTGGACATGTGACTCAGTTTCAGCTGGTGAATTCTGTGTCAGGCTTACAGTGAGCAAAAAGAAAACAAAATGCAAAGTTACATGAACAGCTAGTCCAGAACATTTCGTAACCACGTGATACACTCTCACTTAACCAAAACAATGCTTATATGTCACAGAGAGGAAACAAAACAGGACGTGACATTTGACAACACAAAGGTCTCCAATCAATGCAATGCACATCACAGACAAACATGAATTCCAGTGCCAGTCGAGGAGTCATCATTGCATGTATGATGCATGCTTTACTTTCAGCTGACTGAGTGGCTGGTTGGTTGAACAATAGACAAGACAGACAAACTGAACTCCCAACAAAATGGTGCAATCATTTGTGCCCATTTATGGTGTTGTGGTTTAGTCCGCAGTCTCTTATATTCTCCTGCTAACCTATTCAGCAAAATCCTTTTCACACTCAATTATCACTCCAGATTTGACTAAAGTACCAGATCCTTCATCTCTCCCGTATTCTGGGTCAACTTTTGTACTTTGTATCTCAAATAAAATACAGCCTGTGGGACATGCGTTCAGACAGACAACACCAACAAGTCTCAACACTAATTCCAACAAGTCTCAACACTAATTATTGTAAATCAAATGATCAGAATCAGTTTTATTGTCACATCACAGGTTTACAAGGTAAAAAAGTGGGTGAAATTCTTTTTTGTACATCGTTCCCATCGCAACGTTAGTTTCCATAGAAAGAAGAGGGGGGGGGAGAAGAAGAGGGTGGGGGGTAAGTGGGAAGGAGATCAAAACAAGAGAGCAACAGAAGGCCAGACAAGTTATCTACATATTTACAAATTACCTGAGATAATAAAAACTAAAAAAAACTAAACTAAGGTGCTTGAGCATAGCAGCAATGTATTGTATACTGTGCATGTTATACTTATACTGTGCATGATAGACAATGGACGTTAAGGTGCTTAGAGGAAAAGGAGCACAATAAAAAAGACCAAAAAAAGTCAGTGCGTTATACAAGGGATTAAGGTGCAAAAGGTCAGTGCGTGTCCACCTAGAGTGGACCGACCCTAGTATAATCCGCAGGTAGCTCCATGAGGGAGTGCAACAAAAGTCATTTGTACCTGGTGTAGTCCACAGGTGTGTCCGAGGGGGGGGCTAAAGTCCAAGTCATTGTCCCTGGTATAATCCACAGGTGTGTTCAGGAAGAGCCAGATAATCATAATAGCAAGTTATAATGAAGTGCAAATGATTATAATCAGTTAAGATGTTGTTTTTTCCCCCTGTGAACTGTTTTCATAGGCTGCATCTCAATGAGGGCATGCAGGTGAGACAAGTCCAAGTTCAATAACAAGCATTACATTAAAACATTTATTTTGTCCCAGTAATAAATAAATACTAAGGTCGGTACATAAGGTCCTGACAATCAACGTAACATGTCTCTTTGGGAGCTTTCTCATCTCTCTCTCAATCTCAGTCTTTCTATACCGCCTTTCTATAAGAATCAGTTAAATTTGACTTTCTCTTGTCTATGACAAATTCTGTTGATGATGCAAATGTATAGTGACAAATACCCCAACAGCATTGGTGCCCAATTGCAAAGTTTTTGTGTAGTGATGATGGTTTACCACATGATGGCAACATTGTCCTTAAATTAAGTGTGCCGTGTGTGTGTGTGTGTGTGTGTGTGTGTGTGTGTGTGTGTGTGTGTGTGTGTGTGTGTGTGTGTGTGTGTGTGTGTGTGTGTGTGTGTGTGTGTGTGTGTGTGTGTGTGTGTGTGTGTGTGTGTGTGTGTGTGTGTGTGCGCGAGTGCGTGCGTGTGTGTGTGTGTGCGCGCGTGTGTGACAACTAAAGTTTTCAAATAATTGTGGTTGCCTCTGAGATGTAGTGGACAGTAGAAGTAAAAGTATTGAAAATTGGAAATACATTTTATTAAAGTAAAACATACCTCAGAACTTTACTGAAGTACAGTAGGCTACTTGAGTAAAAGTACTTAGTTACTTTACACCTGGATAAAACAACAACAATAAAAAGAAGAGGCACGTGGGTTTGCCATGGTAACAGCTCTCAGTCAAAGCTTGGAAGAGTAGGAAGAATGTGACAAAAGGCAAACCATCTTGCAACACGTTCCTATGAAAATCTTCATGATTGTGTACTGGCTGAGAGTAAAATCTAGAAATATTTACCACAAACATCAATATTTACAACAAGTAAGACGCGCGAACGCGGGAAGCGAACGCCAACAAAAATAAATGATAATGAAAAAAATCATCAAAAAAAAAGTAACCAATAAAAAAATATATAAAAAATACAAAAAAAATCTGCGTTAAAAGGAGCATCTTAGAAAAATACAAATTCACAAAAAAAAAACTTTGAATGTTTTTGAACAATTCAACAAAGTGTTTGAAGTGGCTGTTTCACCCACTTCCGGGGGGCGGAGCCAAAATCCGAGCCCGAAGTATTTGTTCGTAGACCCCCACTTAGGGGGGGTAGAAAAAGTTTCGGAGCGATTCGGGCACTTTTCATTTAACATGGGGTTTCAATGGGGAGTTTTTAGGAACCTTCTCCGGGGCGTGGCTTCCGGGGGAAGGGGCGGGCTTAAACGCAACCTTGACAGGTGTGTTCAGTTCTCAAAGGCCTTTCATTTGATGTATGGTACGTCTATATTGGACATTTACTTGGCTGCACACAGGGCTGAGGCAGTGCACGCACACAGAGACACACACGGAGACACACACGGAGACGCACACACACAAGCCGAGCACGGTTTCATAGTAAGCTCCACTTGCGCGTCGGCGCGCCTCCTTCCGCTGCGTTCGCAACAAAGTGCAAAGCACTGGGGTCAGTGGCCAAACCGCTGCTGTTGCTGCATTATCACCAAGATTCCAGCAGAGGGCAGTCAGGATCATCCTTGTGGTTCTGACTATACGCCTGCCCAACCCTAAACATCCCAGCTGGCTCACAAAACAAGGAGCAAGGACAAGAAAGAACAAACAGCTGCGGGAAATCAGGTGCAATTTGTGCAAAAGTTCATAGTTAACCACTTAAGCACTTATCCTGTTAACCTACCAATTCTTTAAAAATCGAATAATTCTACTCTATTATTTCTATGAGGAATTATTTCTCATTTATTATTAATTATATCATGGGGGGGGGGGGGGTACTATGTTTACTTTCTACAAGGGCTGCCTAAAGTATTAGTGCATTAACTTGAGATGATTAATTTATGGAATTAATGCATTAAATCTATTTTAATCAACTTTTCATGTCAATTAGTCCCACGGAGTTCTTCTTAGGGCTGTTAAACCCACAAGAAATTATGGTGAGATGTAATAAAGAGCTGTTTAAATCAGCAGGTGTCTTGCATATTCTTTTAAATACTGTAGAGGTTTAAATTGTCCACAGGAAGCATGTGGCTTGGCTTACTCGTTCGCTCTCTTTAATATTTCCCCAAAAACTGTCTTCTTTTACTAAAATAATTCACTCCAGACGTTTGTAAAAATGTACATGAAAAATAATATTCCACAGGTTGACAAAAGGGTAAGATGGCGACGGTAAGAAAACTGTATGCTTCCAATCTCCAAACTGTCTGACACTGACTGACTCTTTGTCCCACTGATGACAGGATCATCAATATTGGTGATACAATATACACCTGTTTTTAATCAACACTATAATTATCAAAGGTACATGTTATCTTAAAGCAAAAGTAGCCTACTCTAATGTCAATACTTGTACATACATATTTTTACTCAATACTCATTATGAAATATCAATATAAAATGTTATCTCTGTGGTTTGGCTTCCACAAATACAAATTTGTGATGTCAAACCACTGTTACCAAATGCTTGTTCAGATGGGAAATGATGGCTCTGCATGTAAATTGTCTTGAGACAATTTGTTGTGATTTGGCACAAAAATAAAATGTTATAGAATTGAATCCTATACCTTACACTCAGATAATAGTCCCTGATAATTAAGGGCTTTGTAGGAAAGGAGGAGGATTTCAAATTCTGTTCTGTTCTTTTACAGGGAGCCAGTGCAGTGAAACAATGTGGGAGAAACTGTCTCCTTTGCTATTTCTTGCCATTACACATGCAGCAGTGTCCTGGACCAATTGGTGAGTAGACCAATAATCTAGCCTGGAGGTAACAAATGCATGGACTATGTTTCTGCATCTTTTTGAGACAGGATTTGCAATGGGAAAAGGCATGCATTTGTTTTATGTGGGAGTTCAAGGACACATCCCAATCATGCTTACGGTGAAGGCTAGAGTAATGGTCTTCCAGAGTAGCCTATCTAAAAGATGTTTAGGATCAAGTACACTCATTTTGTTTTGTCTGTGTTTAGTAGCAGATACTTGCACGTCGTCTTTCTTCTTCTTCTTTATGTCCTTGATAATGCACAGCTACAGGGACACCGCCTCTCATAAATGCAAAACAGTGCAGGGCAGGCCCTGAATAAATATTAAAATTAAATAGGGGGCATGTTGTTGAATACATTTACAAAGCCAACATTGACAATACATCTCTCTTTAATTTCTTATTAAAAATATTTCCTGGGGCATACCCTCCCTTGGTTACACAATACTATGATTAATGACTACAGCAGAATGACACAGAGCACTTCAAATATCCACATTTTATGCAACTATAGACAATTCCATTTCATACGCAGGCAAAGGTCCCAAAAGGATTTGGGCTGTCCCACACACAAGATCTGACAAAGAGCTGTTTTATCTATTTTCCTTGCCCGAGGAGCCAAACAAAAAATATTTTTAACTACACACAAAACGAAAAGATGAAAAACACAGTCTTTGACATTTGTTTTATGTGGGAGTTTATGGACATACAGTATCCTGATCAAAGATAACTCCCACATGCTTTATAGTGGCGCTGAATGTCGGCATAAGGCCAGAGTAATGTCACCCAGAGAGGGTATTTGATAGATAAATTTTTTTATTGCCACATTTGAATGTAGTAAACAACACAGAGACAAAAGCTTAGGGAGCGCTACAAATGCAACAAATGTCACTGTTGCAAATACATTTGTCCCACCAAATTAGGCACAAATGGCCTCATGAATCATGTGACAATGGCCGTCAAACAGGGTTTTGATACTCCATACTGTTTGCCTTGAAAAATGTGTGGGCGGGGGCCGGGGCCTGTTTCTTACAAAAACGCCATCTATCATGAACACAACTTCCAACATCACACTTTAGTTATTGAGAACTTACTTCACTTGTCCCTTTGTATTATTTGGTTTATTTTTGTGTGTAACTTATCATCATCATCATCATCATCACCACCACCACATCAAAGTCTAATGAGATGATAGCAATGCAAGCTATAGTGATCAACTTATATGGGATTGTATTTTATTGGTTTTCTTTTTAATGTTGAAGGACAACAGAGGTCTTCTGACAGGAAGAATCGTCCAATATGTGTTCGTTGTTACGAGGGTTGAAACGCACTCTGAATTGGCACGCCAGGTGCTGTGAAGGGGAGGACAAACATTACAACACATACAGTAAACTTTACAATGAGGAGGTGCATTTACAGCTTATGTGTGAGGACATGTCTGCATTAAATGTCTGCATTGTGTGGGTTGTTAAATGTCTGAGACTGCAGGAGTAATGAAATGATTGTATGTTACCACAGGGCACGGACATAGATATACTGTGTGTGTGTGTGTGTGCGTGTGTGCGTGTGTGCGTGTGTGCGCGTGTGCGCGTGCGTGCGTAAGGAGTCTCACTTTTTCCCCCAATTCACATTGGTACTCGTTGCGGCCCTCTGTCTTCAGACACTTGGTCTCTCCCAGCAATGCACCAATCTTAAAGTTGATCATATTGGTGACCTGAGGAGAAACAAAACAGAAACTTCATGTTGTATACTAGGGTTAGCATTAGGATAATATGTTTATGGGGGAAATCATTACAATCGAGGCATGAAAAAGACAGTAATTAACTGGATTCTGAAAGAAGAAACACTGTTTGTGCATACCCGGCATACCCGGGTATAGACTAAAGTACATTATAAATGCACTTGTATAGCAAAAAATCACACCCAGTGTGAAGTGGGCGGTGTGGTCACAGTGGTCATCACAGTGATGGAAGTTCACTTAAAGAAAAGTAATATTGTGGACCAACCAATGTACACCCCTAACTTTTTTAAGTGCATAGTCCTATTTATAGGGCTATGCACATGTGTCATGTTTCACTAGCCAATCACAGTCCTGAATAGACTGTGATTGGCCAATCACGGTGCAGGGTTAGGGGGGTACACTGGTGGCCAATCACAGCGCAGGGTTGGGGGGTGCAAAATGTCCAAACCTCACATATTGGGGCGGTTTCACCGCCCAAAAATCACACTTTTTTTTTAAAGTGAGCTTCCATCACTGTGATGACCACTGTTGTTGCTAAATAACACAGCTCACTTAAAAAGAAAAGTATTTTTTTTTAAGTGAGTGGTGCTATTTATAGGTTATTAATGTCATCATGCTTCTCGCTAGCCAATCACAGTACTGAGCAAAGGGTGTGAATAGAGTCAGCCAATCACAGTACAGCGAAAGACACATTTTCACGACGGTCTTTTCACGACGGTCCCAAACCCACTCATAGGAGCGGCTACACCGCTCAAAAACCTTCCTCAAACAATAATAGAACATAGCATAGCATAGTATAGCATCGCATGGCATAACCTCTATTATATTATGTATCTAACCTGACTCTGTGCTGAGGTGATGAACACCAGCTTGAAGTTCTTCTCATTGGAACGGCTGTTGAGCTTCTGCACTGCATAGCTAGCTGCTGCCTGAACATCTTGTGCATCTGGACTCTTGTCACGCCAGCCATCCAGACGATTGACATTCTCTATCAGAGAGAACACACAGTCAGACAGACATACATGTATAAGTTCACACACACATGCAATACCTACCTACCTGTATTCACACATACACAAAATACATTGTAATAAGTTGGGGTGTGCTGGTTGTCTATAGCTAGAATGCTATCAGCACACGCATATATTATGCACTGATTTCATATACACAGTCATGTACAACAAGCGCACACACACACGCACATGTCGTATCGTCCCATTTGATCAGACAAGAAAAACACTATTCCATAACTATTCCCTAAGTGCAAGAATAAGAAGCATCCAGTTTGAAAGAGGGTTTGTCCACAGAAATGTATTTATTTCCATAGACGTTGACATCTGCATTGCCAATCACAGAGTGTACCTGAATCACCAAAACATTGCACTTTACAGACAGACATTTGACATAGGACCTCCTCACAGTCCTCCTTCTTGACCACTCACAAACAAGTTTTTAGAAACAAAAGGCTTCTTGGCCAGCCTTTCTCAGTCATCACAAGGAATTAGCATCCGCCTAGATTTTAAACATTTGACAATTTACTTTAACCCTTATCTATAAAACTATACTTTTACACAAGCTCATATTATGAAATCTTTGTTTAACATCTTATTAGCTTCAAATTAAGTCCACACACATTATACATTCACAATTGCAAACAGCAGTTAGAAATACAATGAGTCAACAAAGACAACAGTTACTTTAAGACAGAACATTTTCCTTAACTGACATTTCTCTTTGTTAACAACACAAGTCATAGTTTATCAAGACTTTAATCATTTTAACTACACACTGCAGACCTAAGACTGAAGAATAACTAGAAAAAGTGCTCCTCGGAGCACAGGTCTCCGCCAGGTTACAGTAGGTTATTGTGGCCTCCTGGTGGCGCTATAATAGGCCAATGTGAAAAGGGGACCATTTCTTCTTGGGCCTTTCACGACAATCGGACCTTGCATTCATGATTTTAGGCATTTTGTTCCAAAAATTTGTTTTGCTAAATTATACCTGCTGGTGGAGCTATATATAACAGGCCAATGTGAAAAGGGTGGCATTTCTTCCTCGGCCTAGTGGGAATGTGCGTGTGAAATTGCACGGAAAGCGCAAGCTGCGTTCATGATTTGAGGCATTTTGTTCAAAACGGACCAATTCAAAGCCAACCTTAGCCAATGAGGATGGAATATGGAAAATCGGACAGATCCGTGTTGATCACATGACTATAGAGATACTGTGTACCGATTTGCATGACGTTTGGATAAAATCTGTAGGAGTAAATGGGTTTTGCACAAATCGGCCTCCTGGTGGCGCTATAATAGGCCCATGTGAAATATTTGGGTCAGAGGTTCTGAATTGGCATCCAGGGAGTGTGTGTGCACAGTTTCGCAGCGACCGGGCCAACGGTGCCTGAGATTAGCTGTTCACAGACAGATGGACGGACGGACACACGGACACACAAACGGACGGACAGGGGGTAAAACATACTCTCTCGTCATGCCTTTCGGCCTGGCGGAGACAATAAAAGTGTATATATTTTAACTGTTTACTCAATCATCTTGACCTGGCTTCCATCAGTACACATTTGCTGTCTGTGACCTATGCCCAGGAAGGAACAATGATTACTCTGATTAGTTTAAATGAATACAAAAGACTTCTTCTGATAATCAAGACAAGACAGAGGTTGTCAATGCCTCTGAACCAAGGAACAAAAGGTTTATCAGAACGACTGTTGTGACTCTCACCTCTCACCTGGACTCTACAATGGCCAGGAACTCTGAACTGATTGCATTACAGCTGAGCCCACACAAAGGTCTCTCCCAGTACTTAGTCAAAGGTCAAACTCAGTTCTAAATACAAACCTTCAAGTATTTTACCAATTAAATGGAATATCATAGAAATACATGTTCTCATGTTTGAAATGCTACTTTTAGTCCTGGATATACCATACACGCGCGCGCACACACACACACACACACACACACACACACACACGACACACACGACACATACGCATACGCATACACATACACATACACATACACATACACATACACACACAGCTACGCTCGCTGTCTTTATACTCTAATATATTGTTCCCATAACAACACATCAACAATTATCAGTTACAGTTCCTAACCATATTACTCACGGGCTACGATGATTTGGTGTTGCCATCCAAGTGAGAGCTGGATGACAGAGAGACACAGCAGCACTGACAGGGGTAGAGAGTCTAGAGACATCCTGGAGACTGGAGAGGTAGATTACTGAAGCACAGCAGGTTAAACCGGATCACTACAGAAAAGAGAGGACGGAAGTAATGGGAAGGCAGAAAACCCTGACAGCTAAATTGTAGTCTGTTCAGATGTGCAGACCGAGACTTGAGCTGAAGTGGGCAAAGTTGCGTGTTGATCTGATTGCAGACCAGCTCCCATAAAAGTGATTACCTTAACGTCCTGGTCTCTGGAGCCAAGCAGACACTCTCTATGTTCAGAGCAGTAGTAGTTGGTGAACGGGCTAGTCAAGTGGCCCCTCTCGCTTGAGCTTAAAGGAAAGAGAACAGGAGTCACTTCACTCGTACAGAGAGAGTTCTACACTGTAGTCTAGAACTTGACTATTAGATCAGATAGAATGGTATTTAAGCCCTGGGATGTTTAACCAGTCCGTGGAGACCACACCCACCTTCTGCCTGTCACTGATGCCACACAGACTTAACAGCCATCAGTGCTGTATTGCTTGTATATGGGCTTACAGTTATCCATAACACGTTAAAAAATATGTATTACGGTAATCATGTGGGGGGGGGGACAGTGATGGGAGACGGGAGACAGAGCAGCAGAGAAGGGGTGAGGGGTGTTCTTTGAACTTCGATTCATAGTGGACTTCAATTGCTGTATGTGGTCAGCACATTTACTGACTTAAAGGCCAGAGAAATCCAGAGCAGGTATTGATTGTGTCTGCAATAAAAACATTTTCATGAATGTAGCCTATTTATCACTGAGCACATCAACAACTTCTCAATCATCTCTTAAACCTGAGTTATACTTTGTCATGGGACGATGTCGTGTGCCAATCTACAAGCTTGCAGACCATAATACAGTCGTATCTATAATACAGTCGCAGTACTATTCAAAGCATACTTACTGTAGTAGTAGTGATCAGATCTGTAAAAGATTCCCCCACAACCCCTGGCCCTGCCTCCCAGCAATGCAAAGCAACACCGGCTCTGATTAAAAATGTAAATGAAATAGGGGCATGTGATATTGAGTAAATCTACAAACCAACATTGACTTAAGAGTCAGTTAGGTTCAAATCTTTCCTGGAGTATACCCTCATTTGGTTACACAAAAAATAACGGTTAACGGCTACTGAATGCCCCAGAATGCATCAAGTGTACGCATTTTATTAACTACAGTAGAGAGACATTTCCATTTCACACGTAGACAGAAGGTCCAAAAAGGATTTGGGTTTACACCCACAAGAACGTATGGCAAGACCTGATGAAGAGCTGTTTAAATGACTCTTGCAGATATGACTAATGACTATAGTATTTTTCAACATAAAATTGTCTGTCTGTCTGTCTGTCTGTCTGTCTGTCTGTCTGTCTGTCTGTCTGTCTGTCTGTCTGTCTGTCTGTAGTTAATCTCACAGACCACTAAATTGATCATCACCAATTTTCTTGTGCATGCTGCCAGTAGGCCAAGGAAGTACATTTTTGATCCACCATCCCGCCAAACCACCAATTCTCCCTCTGCCCTTGGTTTCCTTTCTGACCTATCTGAAATAAAACGAAAAAAATCCCCAAAAAGATCTTTGAGAAAGAAAGAGAAATGTGTACAGTATACAGGTCCACCAGTGTGTGTGTGTGTGTGTGTGTGTGTGTGTGTGTGTGTGTGTGTGTGTGTGTGTGTGTGTGTGTGTGTGTGTGTGTGTGTGTGTGTGTGTGTGTGTGTGTGTGTGTGTGTGTGTGTGGGCGCGCGCCCGCGCCCGTCCGTCCGTCCTGGGCTATTCTCACAAACCACCGAAACCATCAGCACCACGCTAGCAGGCCAAGGAAGTAAACTTTTATTTAATGGAAGTCAATGGGGCTTGGATCAGGCTGAAACCTTGCCCAAATTTGGAATCATATGTCATAGATACATCATAGGTGACTGGTCACAGGCTGGCCACAAGAAGTGTGAGGTCTGCATGAAGCTACGCCGTTCCTATGTGGTTCTCAAGATCCTCGTGATCTGATTTTTTAAATCGAAGTGTGAAGAGCATGGTCTGGGGTGTGGTCACATCAGCTACAGCCAGCTCCTGTCCATCTGTCAGCCCCAACTCCTCCAGCGTTTTAGACAGATTTGGCCGCGTCCGCTGTTCGATTGAAACCACACCCTGCAAATACAATGTTTTCATCTTTCCTTCCACTTCTGCTCTTATAGAGGGCGATTTCATCTGTAGGGAGACGCTGTCAGTCAAGTAATCAAGCATCACCTGCAGCTTGGAAGATGAAGAGAAGTGCAAGTCCAGAGGTAACTGGCTGCAGGCTAAACAGTTCTCATCTCTTTCAACCTCATACATTTCGGTGTACAGGCCGTGAGCATAATTTAAGAACATGTAGTTGTTGAGATAATTGTAGGTACGTGATGCTATTTTGAATACCTCCGTTGCACAGGCAGCTGCAATAACTGCATTTGTGGATGCCACAGCTGGGATTATCCTCTTTACAACACCCTGGGTGAGTCTGTAGGTGACTCCTGTGATACTGAACTCCGCTGCCCTCTCCAGACTCCTCTGGTACACCCACTGGATGTGCTCTGGGTCATCTCCATCCAGTGCCACACCATCTTCAAAAGGTTTCTCTTTGGGCCACAGCAGCATGCGGACATACTCGACGCAATGCTCTGGCAGCCGCGGCATAGAGGCAATCGTACACATGGGGAAGTTGATCTGAGGCGGGTAAAACGCCAGGGTGCAGACAATGCAGGCACTCATGCCAGGCATAATGACCTTTGCATTGCCTTTAAAGCCTTCAGTCCCTCCATCGATTAAAGGAATGATGGAACTGGGGTCCAGGACGCCATCCTCATACTTCAGCAGTGACAGCACCATACCATTTATCCACCTCCTAGCGACTATAGAGTCTAGTCCACAGACAATGATATGGAATCGTCCATAAAATCTCTCATCAAAGTCTTGAATTTTCTTAAAATGGGGGACCACACAACAGCCAGGAATTCGACTGTTAATAAATTCAGCCGCTACATCTGCCTTAGGCCGACCAACATCTTTAGCCCTGAAGAGAAACTGTCTGTTGAGGTTGGAGACATCAATGGTGTCCATGTCAACCACGTGGATCTTACGAAAGCCTGACAAAGCCAGGTCTTTGAGGAGCTCACATCCAAGGCCACCAGCACCAATGACTAGGACTTCGCAGATATCTAATATAAACTGCAGTGACTCTGTGCTGGCTTCGAAGGCAGGATGTGTGAAGGGCCCAGATCTCTCTAGAAACTTTCTGATGTGGTTCCATCTTCCCTCCCATGCACCCTGATCTCCAGTGCCTCCATCCACCATCATTGACTCTTTCACCACGGTCCTGTTACTTACAAACAACAACCCTGACTGTATCAGAACCAGAACCCCTGTCTCCCTTTTACAACATTTACAACACCTTATATAGACAGAGCGCAGAGCTCTGGTCTGACGTCACACACAGACTGTTGCCATGAATGCTTAAAAACCTCAATCTGTGGGGGCTCCCTTACAAAGTGTGCTGAATTAGAAAGCCAGCAACAATAGTGGTGAATCACTGGCAATGGTTCTGTGCCAACTTGGAGGGTTTCTCTGCTGTTCTCTTTTCCATTGAGAACAACCATTATGTAATGGAACCATTACACTCTCAGAGTTACGGGGGGCCTTGGAATTACAAAGTTTGAGAAGCCCTGAGCTAGAGTGTGCCAAGATATAGAGAAGGAAAATAAATAATTTAAGTTAAATAATTAATAAACAATAGTGAGAAGAACATAACTGGGTTATCTCGAGAGATCGAGGCCACTAATTAGTAACTAACTAGAAAGGTGCGTTCAGCTTCACTGAGCGCACCTTTCTAGTTGGAACTCCATATACAGTAGAGGTGGAACTCCATATTGGCGCAAGAGTGACGTCACAATGATTACATCACTACATTTCACAGCAGCAGATAATGCGAAGCTGGCTTTGGAAATCTATCAATATAAGTAGTGTGCAATATGACTCCATTCTTTTACACAGAAGAAATTGAACAATCCATTTGTTAAAAATAGAAGTTAATCCAGTGACAGATAAACTGTAAATAAAGATGGGGGGAAATAAAGATATTGAGTTACAAATTCTTGAAATGCAGCGGAATTCAGAGGATCTAAATAGCTTTGTGAGGGAACTAGACAGTTGGGAAACTGAAATAAAGACGAAAGACGAGGAACTGAGAACAGGAAACCTTGGAGAGATTCAGAAAGACTTCCCTGCTGTGCGTAACAAAAATTATAAAAAGAAAACCAAGAAGAAATCTGTGAGCAAAGCTGATACAAAGATAGAAGACGCCAAGAAAACACCAAGAATAACTGACTATAGTTCATGGGATAAATTTGACGCCGAAGAGGCTTTGGCAATGATTGATAAGGACGATAGCCCTGTGGTATCAAATGACTCTGACCCAGAGGAACCCACTGTTGATCGAAAGAAAGCTCTGTCTGAGGAACCCACTGTTGATCGAAAGAAAGCTCTGTCTGAGAAGGAAATGGGTAACACGTTTTTTAAAGAAGGAAAATATGATGATGCCATTCAATGCTACACCAATGGGATGGATGCAGACCCTTACAATCCTATTCTTCCCACAAACCGTGCTGCCTGCTTCTACAGACAAAAAAAATATGCTGAATCTGAGTCTGACTGCAACTTGGCGATTGCGTTGGACAGCAAGTACTTGAAAGCATTTGCACAAAGAGGCGCAGCACGATTCACCCTGCAAAAATGCAAATCTGCCTTGGAAGACTATGAAATGATTCTCAAGCTTGATCCTGGAAATCTTGATGCACAGAATGAATTGAAGAAAATAAAAGAAGCCTTGAAACATCATGGTGGCAAAACTCCAAGTCACGTCCCACAACCCGTGGCGGTCTCTGCAGTCGACCCCAAGCATCAAAGACTAATAGAGGACCAGCAGAGGCGGCAGGAAGCGGTTGTACAGAAAGACAGGGGGAATGCCTATTTCAAAGAGGGAAAGTATGATGAGGCTATAGAGTGCTACAGCAGAGGCATGGATGCAGATAGCACTAATGCTCTCTTAGCTGCTAATCGAGCTATGTCGAATCTCAAGTTGGAAAGGTACAAGGAGGCAGAGGAGGACTGCAGTAAAGCAATATCCCTGGACAGAACATATTCCAAGGCATTGTCCCGCAGAGCAACAGCAAGAGTTGCTCTAGGCAAGCTCATAGAGGCCAAAGAAGATTGCCAGGAGTTATTGAAACTGGAACCTGGTAACAAGCAGGCACTGAATGCTGTCCGGAAAATCCTAATTGACATAGGAGACAGTGGTCTTTTGGCAACACAGGACAATGCACCAAGGGGAACAATTCCACCTATCAACAAACCACCTCACTTGCACTCTACTAAACCACTGAGGAGAGTTGCTATTGAGGAAGTCAGTGGAAAGATCTTGGTGCCCAAGGCTAAGGAGGCCTCAGGTGTATCGACTGCCAGGCCCCAAACCCCTGGTGTAGTTAAGGAGGGTCAGGGCTCGCCACTGTCAACATCCCCCAGTACTAAGATGCTAAAGGTTGAGGAGATTGCAGACATCCCTGC
Organism: Gymnoscopelus braueri; assembly: GCF_963280865.1. Classification (NCBI taxonomy): domain Eukaryota; kingdom Metazoa; phylum Chordata; class Actinopteri; order Myctophiformes; family Myctophidae; genus Gymnoscopelus; species Gymnoscopelus braueri. The sequence continues at coordinate 15,699,304 of NC_137624.1, forward strand.
ACAGTCAACTTTCATTGAGGAGCTTGCAGACATCCTTGCACAGTCACCTTTCATTGAGGAGGTTGCAGACATCCCTGCACGGTCACTTTTCATTGAGGAGATTGCCGACATCCCTGCACGGTCACCTTTAATTGAGGAGATTGCAGACATACCTGCAGAGTCACCTTTCATTGAGGAGATTGCAGACATCCCTGCACGGTCACTTTTCATTGAGGAGATTGCCGACATCCCTGCAGAGTCACCTTTCATTGAGGAGATTGCAGACATACCTGCAGAGTCACCTTTCATTGAGGAGATTGCAGACATACCTGCAGAGTCACCTTTCATTGAGGAGATTGCCGACATCCCTGCACGGTCACCTGTTATGTTCCCTGAGCAGGATAATGTTGGAGGACAAGAAAAAGCAAGGAAGGAACACATCGGTTTTCCCCCAGAGATGCCAAATGCACCCTCAAAAGTATCCCAGGTTGTCCCACCTCCTCCCACCAATGTCTTTCAGCTTGAAGCTGACCTCAGGAAGATTGGAAATCAGCCTGAAATTACTTACAAATATCTGAGGCAAATTGATCCAGAGGCATATGCAAACATCTTCCAGAATTCCCTTGAACCTGACATTCTCAGTCAGCTCTTGTACACTATAAATGTTTTCTTCACCAAGAATGAAACACCAACGCTCATACTGGAGATCCTCAGGAGTCTAGCAAGTGTGAGACGCTTCGACATGGCGGTTATGTTCATGTCCTCCCCAGAGAAGAAAGTTCTACAAGAACTGTTTGACTTTCTTCACCAAGCAGACAGGGACACATCATCCATTGAAGCCTTGCAAAAGAAATATGGAGTGTGATGCTTGAATTTCACAGAAAATTTTGTGTTCAGCATCACCCCTGGGAGCTGCCGGAGATGCCAAGTCATCTCAATTCTCAACTATTTTGTTCATTCTAGCTGCCTGCTAAATTGAACTGAGCCTTCATAAATTTGACATTAAGTGTAGTGTTTTTGCTTTATGAAGAAAGATAGTGGAAGCAGAACGTGTTCACCTATACTTTCGTTTGCAGGAATTCAATCTTCTGGCCAACAATTATGATAATCAGTCGGGTTGGGTTTGGGCTTTGCAAAATAAAAATAAAAAAAGCACCGACAAATGAGGTCTAACACTCCAAAGCAACAGGTATGCCCATGGGAAGCAGCTAACAACAACCCAAAATATACAATGCCACCAATAATGTGTCTTTTGGTTTCCTTTTTTTTATTTATAATAACGTTGCAAGGTTCTATTGCAAGTGTGCAAAACTGCTTAGCAAGAACAGAAAGGAGCAGGGAATGTGTGTGTGTGTGTGTGCGCGTGCATGTAATGTATGTGCGTGAGCATATTATTGTTCCTCCACATTGTGTTGTAAAGAAGCCTTGTGCTCAAAGATCTGAATGAAGTGTGTATGGTATTATTAATGATTTAGTCTTGTGTTTTATATTCCATTATTTAACATTTAAATTGTTAAAGTTGAAAGTTTTTATGAGTCAAAACACATAATCAGAGTTGCGGTTTCAGTTACCTAATTTGTCAAGTTTATTCATTGTCTCCGCCAGGCCGAAAGGCATGGCGAGAGTATGTTTTCGCCCCTGTCCGTCCGTCATTCTGTCATTTTGTGTACAGCTAATCTCTGCCACCGTTGGCTTGATCGCAGCGAAACTGTGCACACACAGTCCCTGGATGCCAGAGCAGAACCTCTGCTCCAAATTTTTCACATGGGCCTTTTATAGTGCCACCAGGAGGCCGATTTGTGCAAAACACATTTTTGGACAGTACTCCTACAAATTTTGGCCCAAAATCCGGCAAATCGGTACACGGTATCTCTATAGTCATTTAAAGAAACGGCTCATTTCAGATTTTTCATATTCCATCCTGATTGGCAAAAAATGGCTTTCAAATTTTGCAGGAGTACTCCGTTTTGAACAAAATGCCTCAAATCATGAACACAGCATGCAATTTCCGTGAAATGTTGCACACACATTCCCATTAGGCCGAGGAAGGAATGCCATTTGAAAATGTTCAAATCAGCCTCATGGTGGCGCTGTAACAGGCCACTTCGTGCTTTTACCTATAACTGCACCGATCAGTGTAAAACTTTGTATGCACACTGTCTAGAGGCCAAGGAAAAACCTTTGCCCTGCATTTTTCACATTTGCCTTTTATAGCGCCACCAGGAGGCAGACTTATGTAAAACACATTTTGTGATATTAAGCCTTCAGATTTGATCCAAATTTGACGCAAATCGGTACACATGATCTCTATAGCCATGTGATCAAGACGGATCTGTTTGATTTTTCATATTCCATCCTGATTGGCTAAGATTGACATGTAATGTTTACAGGAGTGGCCCGTTTTGAACAAAATGCCGCAAATCATGAACGCACTGTCCGATTGCGGTGAAACTTTGAACACACATTTGCACTACGTTGAGGAACAAATGCCACCCTTTTAACATTGGCCTGTTATAGCGCCACCAGCAGGTCAAATTTAGCAAAACACATTTTTAGAACAAAATGCCTCAAATCATGCATGCAGTGTCCGATTGCTGTGCAAGGCCTAGGAAGAAATGGCACCCTTTTCACATTGGCCTATTATAGCGCCACCAGGAGGCCACAATAACCTACCTGACCTGGCGGAGACCTGTGCTCCGAGGAGCACTTTTTCTAGTTGATTCTATAATTGTCAGGCTCCTCTCTGCATTGGTGTGCATAACTTTAGTCACAGTTTCCTGAAGGTAGCATACCCATTTCCTGTTTGGTTTATTTTACTGATCCAGTGATATACTGAATTAATCAGTATAGTATAGTATAGTAGTTATCGAGGGTGTAGGTCAAGCCTCTAATGATACATTACAACAGCAGAACAACAGCAATATTATGGTCCAATTTTGTCTGTAAAACACTTGATTAAAAATAAATCCTCATCAGATTCAAATGATGGAAGTTACTGTGTTCATTGTGTCACACAAATGTTTCATTTTAGGTTTAAAAGTAAAACATGGAAATTTGGCCTGTTTTTCTCACTTTTAATTTGAAGAGAAAAACGAATTATATGTTAGTACCCAGACCATTCCTCCTGTGTCCTTCTCTCGACATCCCTGCACGGTCACCTGTTATGTTCCCTGAGCAGGATAATGTTGGAGGACAAGAAAAAGCAAGGAAGGAACACATCGGTTTTCCCCCAGAGATGCCAAATGCACCCTCAAAAGTATCCCAGGTTGTCCCACCTCCTCCCACCAATGTCTTTCAGCTTGAAGCTGACCTCAGGAAGATTGGAAATCAGCCTGAAATTACTTACAAATATCTGAGGCAAATTGATCCAGAGGCATATGCAAACATCTTCCAGAATTCCCTTGAACCTGACATTCTCAGTCAGCTCTTGTACACTATAAATGTTTTCTTCACCAAGAATGAAACACCAACGCTCATACTGGAGATCCTCAGGAGTCTAGCAAGTGTGAGACGCTTCGACATGGCGGTTATGTTCATGTCCTCCCCAGAGAAGAAAGTTCTACAAGAACTGTTTGACTTTCTTCACCAAGCAGACAGGGACACATCATCCATTGAAGCCTTGCAAAAGAAATATGGAGTGTGATGCTTGAATTTCACAGAAAATGTTGTGTTCAGCATCACCCCTGGGAGCTGCCGGAGATGCCAAGTCATCTCAATTCTCAACTATTTTGTTCATTCTAGCTGCCTGCTAAATTGAACTGAGCCTTCATAAATTTGACATTAAGTGTAGTGTTTTTGCTTTATGAAGAAAGATAGTGGAAGCAGAACGTGTTCACCTATACTTTCGTTTGCAGGAATTCAATCTTCTGGCCAACAATTATGATAATCAGTCGGGTTGGGTTTGGGCTTTGCAAAATAAAAATAAAAAAAGCACCGACAAATGAGGTCTAACACTCCAAAGCAACAGGTATGCCCATGGGAAGCAGCTAACAACAACCCAAAATATACAATGCCACCAATAATGTGTCTTTTGGTTTCCTTTTTTTTATTTATAATAACGTTGCAAGGTTCTATTGCAAGTGTGCAAAACTGCTTAGCAAGAACAGAAAGGAGCAGGGAATGTGTGTGTGTGTGTGCGCGTGCATGTAATGTATGTGCGTGAGCATATTATTGTTCCTCCACATTGTGTTGTAAAGAAGCCTTGTGCTCAAAGATCTGAATGAAGTGTGTATGGTATTATTAATGATTTAGTCTTGTGTTTTATATTCCATTATTTAACATTTAAATTGTTAAAGTTGAAAGTTTTTATGAGTCAAAACACATAATCAGAGTTGCGGTTTCAGTTACCTAATTTGTCAAGTTTATTCATTGTCTCCGCCAGGCCGAAAGGCATGGCGAGAGTATGTTTTCGCCCCTGTCCGTCCGTCATTCTGTCATTTTGTGTACAGCTAATCTCTGCCACCGTTGGCTTGATCGCAGCGAAACTGTGCACACACAGTCCCTGGATGCCAGAGCAGAACCTCTGCTCCAAATTTTTCACATGGGCCTTTTATAGTGCCACCAGGAGGCCGATTTGTGCAAAACACATTTTTGGACAGTACTCCTACAAATTTTGGCCCAAAATCCGGCAAATCGGTACACGGTATCTCTATAGTCATTTAAAGAAACGGCTCATTTCAGATTTTTCATATTCCATCCTGATTGGCAAAAAATGGCTTTCAAATTTTGCAGGAGTACTCCGTTTTGAACAAAATGCCTCAAATCATGAACACAGCATGCAATTTCCGTGAAATGTTGCACACACATTCCCATTAGGCCGAGGAAGGAATGCCATTTGAAAATGTTCAAATCAGCCTCATGGTGGCGCTGTAACAGGCCACTTCGTGCTTTTACCTATAACTGCACCGATCAGTGTAAAACTTTGTATGCACACTGTCTAGAGGCCAAGGAAAAACCTTTGCCCTGCATTTTTCACATTTGCCTTTTATAGCGCCACCAGGAGGCAGACTTATGTAAAACACATTTTGTGATATTAAGCCTTCAGATTTGATCCAAATTTGACGCAAATCGGTACACATGATCTCTATAGCCATGTGATCAAGACGGATCTGTTTGATTTTTCATATTCCATCCTGATTGGCTAAGATTGACATGTAATGTTTACAGGAGTGGCCCGTTTTGAACAAAATGCCGCAAATCATGAACGCACTGTCCGATTGCGGTGAAACTTTGAACACACATTTGCACTACGTTGAGGAACAAATGCCACCCTTTTAACATTGGCCTGTTATAGCGCCACCAGCAGGTCAAATTTAGCAAAACACATTTTTAGAACAAAATGCCTCAAATCATGCATGCAGTGTCCGATTGCTGTGCAAGGCCTAGGAAGAAATGGCACCCTTTTCACATTGGCCTATTATAGCGCCACCAGGAGGCCACAATAACCTACCTGACCTGGCGGAGACCTGTGCTCCGAGGAGCACTTTTTCTAGTTGATTCTATAATTGTCAGGCTCCTCTCTGCATTGGTGTGCATAACTTTAGTCACAGTTTCCTGAAGGTAGCATACCCATTTCCTGTTTGGTTTATTTTACTGATCCAGTGATATACTGAATTAATCAGTATAGTATAGTATAGTAGTTATCGAGGGTGTAGGTCAAGCCTCTAATGATACATTACAACAGCAGAACAACAGCAATATTATGGTCCAATTTTGTCTGTAAAACACTTGATTAAAAATAAATCCTCATCAGATTCAAATGATGGAAGTTACTGTGTTCATTGTGTCACACAAATGTTTCATTTTAGGTTTAAAAGTAAAACATGGAAATTTGGCCTGTTTTTCTCACTTTTAATTTGAAGAGAAAAACGAATTATATGTTAGTACCCAGACCATTCCTCCTGTGTCCTTCTCTCGACATCCCTGCACGGTCACCTGTTATGTTCCCTGAGCAGGATAATGTTGGAGGACAAGAAAAAGCAAGGAAGGAACACATCGGTTTTCCCCCAGAGATGCCAAATGCACCCTCAAAAGTATCCCAGGTTGTCCCACCTCCTCCCACCAATGTCTTTCAGCTTGAAGCTGACCTCAGGAAGATTGGAAATCAGCCTGAAATTACTTACAAATATCTGAGGCAAATTGATCCAGAGGCATATGCAAACATCTTCCAGAATTCCCTTGAACCTGACATTCTCAGTCAGCTCTTGTACACTATAAATGTTTTCTTCACCAAGAATGAAACACCAACGCTCATACTGGAGATCCTCAGGAGTCTAGCAAGTGTGAGACGCTTCGACATGGCGGTTATGTTCATGTCCTCCCCAGAGAAGAAAGTTCTACAAGAACTGTTTGACTTTCTTCACCAAGCAGACAGGGACACATCATCCATTGAAGCCTTGCAAAAGAAATATGGAGTGTGATGCTTGAATTTCACAGAAAATGTTGTGTTCAGCATCACCCCTGGGAGCTGCCGGAGATGCCAAGTCATCTCAATTCTCAACTATTTTGTTCATTCTAGCTGCCTGCTAAATTGAACTGAGCCTTCATAAATTTGACATTAAGTGTAGTGTTTTTGCTTTATGAAGAAAGATAGTGGAAGCAGAACGTGTTCACCTATACTTTCGTTTGCAGGAATTCAATCTTCTGGCCAACAATTATGATAATCAGTCGGGTTGGGTTTGGGCTTTGCAAAATAAAAATAAAAAAAGCACCGACAAATGAGGTCTAACACTCCAAAGCAACAGGTATGCCCATGGGAAGCAGCTAACAACAACCCAAAATATACAATGCCACCAATAATGTGTCTTTTGGTTTCCTTTTTTTTATTTATAATAACGTTGCAAGGTTCTATTGCAAGTGTGCAAAACTGCTTAGCAAGAACAGAAAGGAGCAGGGAATGTGTGTGTGTGTGTGCGCGTGCATGTAATGTATGTGCGTGAGCATATTATTGTTCCTCCACATTGTGTTGTAAAGAAGCCTTGTGCTCAAAGATCTGAATGAAGTGTGTATGGTATTATTAATGATTTAGTCTTGTGTTTTATATTCCATTATTTAACATTTAAATTGTTAAAGTTGAAAGTTTTTATGAGTCAAAACACATAATCAGAGTTGCGGTTTCAGTTACCTAATTTGTCAAGTTTATTCATTGTCTCCGCCAGGCCGAAAGGCATGGCGAGAGTATGTTTTCGCCCCTGTCCGTCCGTCATTCTGTCATTTTGTGTACAGCTAATCTCTGCCACCGTTGGCTTGATCGCAGCGAAACTGTGCACACACAGTCCCTGGATGCCAGAGCAGAACCTCTGCTCCTAATTTTTCACATGGGCCTTTTATAGTGCCACCAGGAGGCCGATTTGTGCAAAACACATTTTTGGACAGTACTCCTACAAATTTTGGCCCAAAATCCGGCAAATCGGTACACGGTATCTCTATAGTCATTTAAAGAAACGGCTCATTTCAGATTTTTCATATTCCATCCTGATTGGCAAAAAATGGCTTTCAAATTTTGCAGGAGTACTCCGTTTTGAACAAAATGCCTCAAATCATGAACACAGCATGCAATTTCCGTGAAATGTTGCACACACATTCCCATTAGGCCGAGGAAGGAATGCCATTTGAAAATGTTCAAATCAGCCTCATGGTGGCGCTGTAACAGGCCACTTCGTGCTTTTACCTATAACTGCACCGATCAGTGTAAAACTTTGTATGCACACTGTCTAGAGGCCAAGGAAAAACCTTTGCCCTGCATTTTTCACATTTGCCTTTTATAGCGCCACCAGGAGGCAGACTTATGTAAAACACATTTTGTGATATTAAGCCTTCAGATTTGATCCAAATTTGACGCAAATCGGTACACATGATCTCTATAGCCATGTGATCAAGACGGATCTGTTTGATTTTTCATATTCCATCCTGATTGGCTAAGATTGACATGTAATGTTTACAGGAGTGGCCCGTTTTGAACAAAATGCCGCAAATCATGAACGCACTGTCCGATTGCGGTGAAACTTTGAACACACATTTGCACTACGTTGAGGAACAAATGCCACCCTTTTAACATTGGCCTGTTATAGCGCCACCAGCAGGTCAAATTTAGCAAAACACATTTTTAGAACAAAATGCCTCAAATCATGCATGCAGTGTCCGATTGCTGTGCAAGGCCTAGGAAGAAATGGCACCCTTTTCACATTGGCCTATTATAGCGCCACCAGGAGGCCACAATAACCTACCTGACCTGGCGGAGACCTGTGCTCCGAGGAGCACTTTTTCTAGTTGATTCTATAATTGTCAGGCTCCTCTCTGCATTGGTGTGCATAACTTTAGTCACAGTTTCCTGAAGGTAGCATACCCATTTCCTGTTTGGTTTATTTTACTGATCCAGTGATATACTGAATTAATCAGTATAGTATAGTATAGTAGTTATCGAGGGTGTAGGTCAAGCCTCTAATGATACATTACAACAGCAGAACAACAGCAATATTATGGTCCAATTTTGTCTGTAAAACACTTGATTAAAAATAAATCCTCATCAGATTCAAATGATGGAAGTTACTGTGTTCATTGTGTCACACAAATGTTTCATTTTAGGTTTAAAAGTAAAACATGGAAATTTGGCCTGTTTTTCTCACTTTTAATTTGAAGAGAAAAACGAATTATATGTTAGTACCCAGACCATTCCTCCTGTGTCCTTCTCTCTCCCTTCCAGCAAACACCATTAGGGCGCGCTCCCACCGCACTTTTATTTTACCTCTGATGGGAAATCTGCCCAGAGGTAAAATAAAAGTGCGGTACGGGACTGGGAGCGCGCCCTTAGCGTGTAGGAAAAGCTAAAAAGATCTATAGTGAGATCCACATGTGCTTTGAAGCACCTGATTCGAATGCTATCAATGCATTGAATGGGTTAAATAGGCGACTTATTAGACCTTTGATTTGAATGGGCGAAATAGGCAACCTACTTACCTACCCGCGATTTATCAGACCATTCATTGGGTGTTATCAAGACATACTGGCCTACCAACGGAGATGACTTAAATAGTTCAGTTTCGGTTTTGGTTTTGGTTTCGGACCATGTTCGAAGCCGGTGCTTTGAAGAGGGATAGCTTCAAAAGTATAAAAGTGATCAAAAAGTTAAACACAGCAATGGAAGTCATAATCAGTACACCACTGATTATGACTTCCATTGCTGTGTTTAACTTAGCTTAGTGTAACTAAATACATTTACTCAAGGATTGGAGTATTTTCAATGTTCTGTACTTAACTCCTCCATTTCAAAAGCTACAAGCTATTTCAAAATGACATGAACAAGTGCAAGATTCCACAGTAAGCTGATTTTGTTTACAGTTTGAAGTGGTGTTCTAGGTGGAAATATGTACTGTATGACTAGTAATGTGGCAACGTTTTGGTAAGATACTATAAATAGTTTGGGGAACATGAGTGTGTTCCATGCTGCTGCAGCGAGCCCACAACAATACATTTTCTTGAATCACACCCCAGAATCAGTTTCAGTGATTCCAAGTATGTGATTAAAGAGCTGACTGGACATAAATAAACAATGCACAACCATGTTTTATAAATGTTTCTAATTCACTCTCACATGTATTCATTCCTTTTTTCCCTCTATGTACCATTAAGGAGTGACACGAATAAACAATACAAAAAAGGGACACAATTATTTCACATCAAACTTTTATTTTGGTAATGCCTCCAGTCATACAGGTTGATGATTTTATTGGTGGTGACGCCGATTCAACCTTGTCTCGAATGATGAATGTGTCGATTCATTGCCTCGTTATAATCATGTACTCATATCACATCGGCAGCAAAAGAACCCCACCGCTCATAAGATGCAATGTAAAAGTGGTCACAGCCTCACGTGTAAAAATGCATCCCATCAAACTATCAGATGCTGTTTTTCTCCCAGTGTGGAGGAAGAATGCTTAGGATTTTTTCTGTGATCTCTCGCTCTTGAAATATATATTTCTTGGTTTCTGTTGTGTGTAAACAATAATAACAATTCAAAGCAGTTGTCCCCCAAACCCCACCTCCAGTGGCTGTCATAAGAACGGAGGGAGCGCTTTATGATCATGGCACCAGAACCTGTTTGGCTCGCGCAGCTGCAGCCCGTCAAGCCTAATTTATGCTCCGTCCTGCGAAGGTGTCGTGCGGAGAGAACGGCCGAGAATAGCAGACCCCCAAGCTCACAGCAGTCTCACCCGCAACGCGGTTGTGAGCTTGTATGTCAGCTGTTCTCTGTGAGCAATACTGTTGCGCGATGAAGTATATGTCTCGCTAGGGCACACCCCACCAGCCAACACACAAGAGGAGGTTGAATGAACTGAAACCAGCGCACCCCAAAACAGCAGTGGGAATTGATTACATGAAACAGTCACCTGTGCGTCCAGTCTCAATGTTTGTAAACAAATAATAGTTTTTTTGGCAAATGTGTGTCCATATGCATCAGCAAAAATAGAGGCCCAGTTTGGATCAGAGAATGGTTTGATCATAGTGGAATATTCAATTCCACTATGCACAGAGGTCCCTGGTGTGGCTATTCTGATGGCAGACCCCTGACTAGTGTTGGTGCGGACTGACTTGGTGTAGGAGTGTGCGTGCACAGTTTCACGCCTATCCAGAGACCGACTCGCCTCACTAATGCTGCCCGCCTATGAGCACTCCTCCTGGGCATAGAACCCACCAAAAAAAGCAGATCTACAAACTCACCACGTGTGGCCCTTAACGATATGATATATGATATATTAACGTTGGTTAAGTTGTAGTGACTGAACCATTAATTACCATGAATTAATGATTAATTAATGATGAACTTGTGATTAATTAATGCAGTTAATCATTAATTAAGCATTAATTACGTGTATGAATGTGACAAAAACACAACAATCTCCGTGAATTCTATAGCTTCATGGGGTGAGTGTTAGATTTATTTTTTTAAAGGCATTGTTTTGGGTGAAGTACCCCTTGGCGGTAGGGCTCATTCACTTTTCACCTTTTTAGGGGCCCAGCTAGTTGTGTGCTCAGCCCTGACTACAGTCTATTCCAGTGGATCTCAAACTTTTCAGGCCGCGACCCCCTCCCAAAGGAATCATTTTGAACCGGGGTTCCCCCACCCTGACAAACACTTTGGAATTGAGGCATTACATTAAGTTTGACTCGGTTCCACAGATATATTGTGAAAATAGCCGTTCTACACAATGTTTGCCTCTTTCTAAGGTCTTATTTAACTGATATTTTTTTTCTTTACATAACATATGTTTTTTTTTTTTTTTTTGTGCAGTAATGGTCTTTTTAGAGGTATTAAAAAGGTCTTAAAATACCTTAAATTGCATGTAACCTGCATACACTTACATTATACTGTAGGCTGTGTTTGTTTTTCTCACTCAACTGCTGAGTGAGAAAACAATGTTGCACATTAAGCTGGAGCTTAACTCATAGACATCTGTGACCCTGACTACAAAAACATCAAAACCCCCAAAACTAAAGATTAAGTTTCCTCCTGAAATGGAGTACAGTGGAAGTATGAAGCATACAATGGATATACCAGTGGTGTAAAGAAACGAATTACATTTACTCAAATACTGTACCACAATTTTGAGGTACTTTTACTTTAGTGGAGTATTTCCAATTAACCACTTCATCCCTATATATATTTCGTCTATTTGAAAATAGCCGATCTACAGGCTTGTAGATTTGCTGTTTTCAAAGGATTTTGAAACATTTGGAAACTTGGGAAATGGGACATTCTGCGTATGAGTAATTTTTACTTTTGATACTTTTGAAGTCAATACTTTTGTACTGTTACTCCAGTAAATTATGATTACCGGACTTTTACTTGTAAGGGCACGGTCACAACAAAGTTTAATTTGACCTATGAGGGTGTATTCTGCCAGTGCTTTTCAATGGGAGTGGAGTGGTTTCTTGCCATTCGCAAGAATGGTAAGAACCTTGCGAAAACCTGGCCAAACATTTGCCGTCAGGTGACCCTGCCAATCACCCCACCAACCTTGTTGGTGGGGTGATTGTTATGCTATTTTTATACCACTGACATGGTCAACCACCTAGCCAAGAAGAACTATCAAGTTTCATTGGCTACAAGGATGCTTTAAGAATGGCCTCTAAAGTCCTTTAAAGGGCATTCCTTCTTTTACTTTCTGCTTAGCTTGCAATCAACAGCCAATATAAGCATGCTGAGACGGTTAACACAGAACCCATTGCAGAGGAGTTCAGAGTTCCATTAGGCGGTAAGTGAGACTTCATCTGTCCTTCATGGTCATATAAATGTGTTGTTATGATGATGTTAGCTATTCATAGTCATAAATGTTTTAGAGGTGTTAGCTACCTATTCCTAGTATAAATCTATTATGTTTTTTTAACCTGACTCCGTATATAGTGCCACATACTGTAGCTACCCACAACCCGGGGTTACACACAATGAGTGGGCAGGATAATTGATGTTATATTGTACAGATTGAAATGATTGATTGTGTGTTATTTTATTTATAATGATATGGTTTGGGCCAGATTGGAATGTCCTTTTGTTCATTCAGTTCTATTTAGATTTCAATTATGTATTGATTATATAAATAATAATTAGCATTACATGTACTTTTACATCTACTAGAGTTATTATTATTATTTTAAAGTAGCATTATGTTTTACTTGAGTACAGTTTGGCTAGTCTACCCACCTCTGACTGTAACATTAATTCATACAATGGAATCAAAGTGCATTAGAAAGAGGAAGAAAATCTAGCACTGTTTCAGTAAGAAAAAACAAGAAACATGGCTGTAATGACAAAAAATAACTGGGTGAAAGCTAATAACAAACACACAAACGAAAATAACTGAATTGGCAGGCCTCATTTCATTTCATTGCATGTAATAAGACTAATAATATTGAAATGTGGAACTAATAAAGAACTGCATAATAAAGAATTTATGCAGTGGTGTGTGGCAAGAATGAACATTAGGATTCATATAATCTAATTTATTTCATGAATATAAATTGTATTGAATCATTCAACTCATGTTAATGTCCTAAAAAATATGTGTTTCTTTCACACTTAGGGGTTGCACACAAGGTTTCACTGCTACTCGTAGAGGGAAAAAGTGAGTGTTAAGCTATAACCATAAGACATACATAGTCATACAATTAACTGCTTGGATCAGCAAAGGCATCAAGACCATCTATTTGTCTGTCTACAGAAAGCCGCCACCATGAGTACGGACGCAGAGATGGAGCAGTATGGCAAGGCCGCCATTTACCTCCGTAAGCCAGAGAAGGAGAGAATGTCGGCTCAAAGTGCGCCCTTTGATGCAAAATCTGCAGCATTTGTAACTGATGTTAAGGAGCTGTACGTCAAGTGTAAAATCCTAAAGAAGGACGGTGACAAAATCACTGTGGAAACGCTCGAGACGAAGGAGGTACGTAGGTAGAGGTGGATCTGAAATAAAATAGTGACACAGTACAACTGTAATTGCAAGACATTCTAAAGTTGTGTTTTTTTTTAGGAAAGAGTTGCAAAGGAGGCTGATGTCACCCCTATGAACCCTCCCAAGTATGACAAAATTGAGGATATGGCCATGATGACCCACCTCAGTGAAGCCACTGTCCTATATAACCTCAAAGAGCGTTATGCAGCATGGATGATCTATGTAAGGTTTTCTACATGCTGAGAACAGTTGTTGCACCTGTAAAGAAAAGAAAGAAAAATACAGAGCACACGTTATATCATCAAGTGAAATCCATAGACAAACTACAAACAAACTAATGATTCTGAAGTTAACTTGCTCATTAGTTGATGCCAATTGCAACTCGTGACTGTAATCCCTGCTCTAGTGATCCGTTGTCCCAGATATGTGGCATGGTCAGTGCTATGTTGTATGATGTTAATGTTCTCTCTCTTCTCCCCTTCAGACCTACTCTGGCTTGTTTTGTGCAACTGTGAACCCCTACAAGTGGCTCCCAGTGTACGAACAGGAGGTTGTAAATGCCTACAGAGGCAAGAAGCGTATTGAGGCTCCACCCCACATCTACTCTGTCTCTGACAACGCTTATCAGTTCATGCTGATGGGTACGTACTAGTCAGGACAATGTAATATATATATATATATATATATATATATATATATATATATATATATAAATATAATATAACTATAATGGTTTTGTCCTGTATCCATGACTTAAAATTTGCTTTACATTTTACAGATAAAGAGAACCAGTCTGTCCTGATCACGTAAGTTTCCCATCTAATAGGCATTAAAAAAGCAACATTGTACACAAATTCACTAACTGCATTTCTCTGAATTTGTATTTATAACCAGTGGAGAATCCGGTGCTGGAAAGACTGTGAACACCAAGCGTGTCATCCAGTACTTTGCAACAGCTAGTTCTGGTGGAGAGAAATCGGCGGCCGATAGCGGTAAAATCAAGGTATATGTACAGGTTTTTTTAAACAAAAAATGTTTTTGAACATAAAGCGTTCATATGCAATATAGCAATTCAATTTCAAAAATAATTCTGACCAAATTTTAAATTGGGCGATGTCTAAAACATTCTAGGGGTCACTGGAGGATCAGATTATTGCAGCCAATCCCTTGCTGGAGTCCTATGGTAATGCCAAGACTGTGAGGAATGACAACTCCTCTCGCTTTGTAAGTATAAATAATGACATTTTATGAGAAAACCTGCAATAATTCCACAATGTAGATGCAACTAATTATTGTATATCAAACAGGGTAAATTCATCAGAATCCATTTCGGCACAACGGGTAAACTGGCCAGTGCTGATATTGAGACATGTAAGTATGAAGTTCACAGATGATAAATTATATATGCGTATATAAGTTTAAGATTACATTTTGAGTTATGTACAACCCATATAGATTATTATTAGTGTTACATTTATAATTGTAATTGTAATTATAATAATTATAATAATAATCATTATTATTATTATTATTATTATTATTATTATTATTATTATTATCCTTATTATTATTGTTATTGTTATTGTTATTATTATTATTATTACCCTTATTACAATTATTATTATTATTATTATTAATTATGTACAACCCATATAGATCTGCTGGAGAAGTCTAGAGTGACCTATCAGCTTCCTGCAGAGAGAGGTTACCACATCTTTTTCCAGATGATGACCAACCACAAACCTGAGATTATTGGTAAGTGGAATTACTGATGATGCAGTGAGAACATTAATGAATGAATAAAAACACATGCTCACCCTTTTTTAATCCCTTTTAAGAAATGTGTCTGATCACCACCAACCCCTACGACTTCCCGTTGATCAGCATGGGTCAGATCACTGTGGCCAGCATTGATGACAAAGCGGAACTGGACGCTACTGATGTCAGTGAACATTTTTGTTGTTTTTAATACTCACTATACTGTGAACTGCAGTCAGTTGCTCTGCAAAATGTATTTTATAAAGCAGTGGTTCTTTTCAGGGCGGTACCCCCCAAACTAATCCTATTTGAACTGGGGACCCCCCCCCCACCCTGACAAGCACTTGGAATTGTAGCAGTTGAGGCATTACATTTAGTTTGTCTCGGTTCCACAGATAAATATTGTGAAAATAGCCGATCTACATGTTTTCACATTCTTTACCTCTTTCTTAGGTAATATTTGACAATTTGTCCAATGTTTGACAATTTGTATAGTATACTTTGTTGATTACTGTTGACGCAGTAATGGTCTTAGGCCTATTTGTTTTATTTCAATGTATTTATTTTATAGGTCTTAAAAGTCCTTAAATTGTCACTTTAGAAATGTGCAGATACAATGTATACACTTACTGTAATTTTGTTTGTTAACTGTTGAGTTGTACACAGCTCTAAACGATGTTTGTTAATCTAATGTTTAATCTAAATCTTTTGAATACATCTCTGCTTATTGACATCAGGAGGCTATTGACATCCTGGGCTTCAACGGTGAGGAAAAACAGATGATCTACAAGTTCACCGGTGCAGTGATGCATCATGGTGTCATGAGGTTCAAACAGAAGCAGCGTGAAGAACAGGCAGAACCTGACGGCACGGAGGGTGAGCTGATCTTTATTATCATTTTTATTTTTATTATCACGGAGGGTGAGCTGCATCTTCAACTAAGGAATGAAAGTAATGCATACTTTGTCACAAGTATTGTATTTACTTATATTCTAAATGAACTAAGCTAAATATATTTTCAATATATTTCCATTATTATTATTTTTTTTAATATTATACTGTTTACGGTGGCACGGTGGCTCAGTTGGTAGCGCTGTCGCCTCACAGCTAGAAGGTCCTGGGTTTGATTCCCGCCGTGGGCGCTGGGGGCGTGTTCTCTCCTCCGCGTCATCAGTGCCCATACCCTAGGTGGGGTTTGTGAAAGGGCCTCTCTGTGTGGAGTTTGCATGTTCTCCCCGTGTCCCCTAGGGTAGGTACCCTCACAAAAAACATTCAGTAATCTGGTCTCTAAACTGCCCCCCCCTGGTCAGCCGGGGCGCCTGATGGAGGGGGAAGGAACTTGTTGGAATAACGTGTTCCTTCCACGCGCTACATCCTACCGGGGAAACTCCCCCCTGTCAGGTGATAAGAAGTGGCCTGCTCACTCCTCATGCATTGAAGGAAGCAAGAGCTCAGTTCGGGGCTCTCCCCAAGCTGGCAGAGGGAGAGTAGTGCCCAGGATTACAGTTTAGGCAATTGGCACTGGGTGAAAAAAACAAAAATCGTGGGATAAAAAAAGAAAAAGAAAATACTATATAGGCCTACTATTTAGACTGATGATTATGATCCTAGATTACTATCTCTATGCATTTGACGTATTTGAAGTCACACTCTGGATTAAAAGAGTCTGCTATATGCCTAATTTGTAAATTGCAAATTGTATGAACATTTCAGAGGCTGACAAGATTGGCTATCTGTTGGGCATAAACTCAGCAGAGATGCTTAAGGCGTATTGCTACCCCAGAGTGAAAGTCGGAAACGAGTATGTCACTAAGGGACAAACTGTGCCACAGGTGAGTAAATGACAACATTATTCAAATTCATTTCTATTTATTTATTTAGTATATGAAGAGAATACAAAATATACCACTCTGCAGAAACATGTGCAGCTCCATGCACCTCTGACACATTATTTTAACAGTATTGTCATACCTGTAAAACACGCACGCGCACGCGCACGCGCACGCGCACGCACACACACACACACACACACACACACACACACACACACACACACACACACACACACACACACACACACACACACACACACACATTGTGTATCCAACCATACAAACCCAATCAGATCAGCTAGCACAGGGAAGCTGTCAGATAAGAACCTTTCCTAAAACTCTATCTCTATCTCCCTTCTGGCTTCCAAACTGTGGAACGAACTCCCCATTGCAGTTAGAACTTCAGACTCACTCCCAATCTTCCGCCGTAATCTCACCTCTGAAGACTCACCTCTTCAAACTTCACCTTAGCCTGTATCACTTTCCATAGCCTTGACGACCTTGCAGGCTTATGCAAAGGCTAAAATGTCATTTAGATAGCATGTATACAGATGCCAGGTTCATTTGTAGACCTGGCATCCTATAGTGTGTATAGTTTCAATGTAGCCTACAGATTACTGATTACCTATATGTGAGGTTTGGACATCGACACCCATTGCACCCCCCCAACCCTGCGCTGTGATTGGCCACTATTGTACCCCCCTAACCCTGCACCGTGATTGGCCAATCACAGTCTATTCAGGACTGTGATTGGCTAGTGAAACATGACACATGTGCATAGCCCTATAAATAGGACTATGCACTTTAAAAAAACACATTTATGTTTTTTTAAGTTAGGGGTGTACAATGGTTGGTCCACAATATTACTTTTCTTTAAGTGAACTTCCATCACTGTGATGACCACTGTGACCACACCGCCCACTTCACACTGGGTGTGATTTTTTTAAATATTATACTGTTTAGACTTGGTTTACCTATGATCCTAGATTGCTATGCATTTGATGTATTACCTCATGTTTTCCTTGCTTACTGTAAATCGCTCTGGATTAAGAGTGTCTGCTAAATGCCTGAATTCTTAATTGTAAATTGTGTAATTCACACCCCTACCTATGTCGTTAGGTAATGAACTCAGTCGGTGCCTTGGCCAAGTCCCTCTATGAGAAGGAGTTCTTCTGGATGGTCATTAGGATCAACGAGATGCTGGACACCAAGCAGCAGAGAAACTTCTACATTGGTGTGCTGGACATCGCTGGTTTTGAAATCTTTGATGTAAGCATGGACTTTTTTTAAGTGGGAGACTAATTATTTTTGTCACAATTACAAGAGATTGGGCTAATGATATTTCCACACACAGTTCAACACCCTGGAGCAGCTGTGCATCAACTTCACCAATGAGAAACTGCAACAGTTTTTCAACCACACCATGTTTGTTCTGGAACAAGAAGAGTACAAAAAAGAAGGCATCCCCTGGGATCTCATTGACTTCGGCATGGATCTGGCTGTCTGCATTGAGCTCATTGAGAAGGTATGTACATGGACTTGGCTGTCTGCATTGAGCTCATTGAGAAGGTATACTAGTATTATTATATTATATGACATTATATTATATTATATTATATTATATTATATTATGTTTTATTATGGACCTGGCTGTCTGCATTGAGCTCATTGAGAAGATATACTATTATTATATTATTATATATTATCATGGACTTGGCTGTCTGCATTGAGCTAATTGAGAAGGTATATTATAATATAATATAATATAATATAATATAATATAATATAATATATAATATAATATAATATAATATAATATAATATAATATAATATAATCTGATATTATATTATATTATATTATATTATATTATATTATGGACTTGGCTATCTGCATATAGCTCATTGAGAAGGTGTACAATTATGTTGTGCTTTAATGGACATGATGTTAATATTGTTTTTGTCATTTTCTCTTTTGTCTCCTTTACAAAGCCCTTGGGCATCTTCTCCATCCTTGAAGAGCAGTGCATGTTCCCAAAGTCTTCAGACAAAACTTTCGCCGAAAAGTTGCTTGACCAGCATCTTGGGAAGAACAAGGCCTTTGAGAAGCCCAAGCCTGCCAAAGGCAAGGGTGAGGCCCACTTCTCCCTTGTCCACTACGCTGGAACTGTGGACTACAGCATCACAGGCTGGCTTGAGAAGAACAAGGACCCCCTGAACGACTCTGTCATTCAGCTGTTCCAGAAGTCTTCAGTTAAACTGCTGGCTGTGTTCTATCCCCCACCTGAGCCTGAAGGTATGTTTATTAATCTCTGTGACACCAAACAATGACTCGACAAGGACTGACTGGGGAACAAGACTAATATACACATGAGGACTGATTACACATGAGATACAGCTTGGGGAGACATGGACATAGAACCATGAAAACTAGAACAAGAACATAACACATAGAAATACAAGACCTAGACAAGACAGGCAAAGTCTGTGACTGTGACAGAACCCCCCCCTCAGCCCCTTTCTCTGCCTGCCCACATGTACCTGTGCTCTCAAGCTCTTGTTCCCTCTATAAATTCCTCTCGTCTCCCTTTTATCATGGACATTGTGGGACCTTGGTCGTTGAAAATGTGCTATATAAATAAACGTTTTTTTTAATGTATGTTTCTAACGAATATAAACAGATAACACAAAGAAGGGAGGAAAGAAGAAGGGTGGTTCCATGCAGACTGTGTCTAGTGCTTTCAGGGTAAGAATATTTATTCATTATTCTTATTATATTCCTGTAAGAATGAAGTATTATTATTATCAACATTATATCCATGTAAGAAATAGGCACGTCTTTTCATGTTGGAATTAAACAATTTCTGTATCACAAGTTGTGAGCTGGTAGATCAGCTATCTTTAAATGGCTGAATTATAAAATAAGGCTTAAGTGGTTCATGTATATTTTAGGACAATCTAAATATGTAAAGTAGGGTTAGTATAATTAGTATAATTAGTATCTAAAGGAGAACGTTTTACTAATAATAAGCCTACTTGGCTCATTTATGTCTCAATAGGCGAACTTGGGGATGCTGATGACGAACTTGAGGAGCACTCATCCTCACTTTGTGCGTTGCCTGATTCCCAACGAGTCCAAGACTCCAGGTAAACACAGCAAATACAAATGTTAACAATGATTGTGAGGTGGTCATGAAACTTGGCCAGTGTGTAGCTATGTTGTTCTAATAATAATGGAGTAACACCTTTACAGGCCTGATGGAGAATTTCCTGGTCATCCATCAGCTAAGGTGTAACGGTGTGCTGGAGGGCATCAGAATCTGTAGAAAGGGCTTCCCAAGCAGAATCCCATATGCTGACTTCAAGCAGAGGTATTCATTCCTTTTTCCAGCAGCTTTTATTTCCAAACCCATTAACGGGAGGCACGCAAAATGACCATGAACTTCTGAAAAACAGGTACAAAGTATTGAATGCCAGCGCATGTCCCGATGGCGCGTTCATGGACAACAAGAAAGCCTCTGAGAAGCTGCTTGGGTCCATTGATGTTCCCGTTGATGAGTACAAGTTTGGACACACCAAGGTAAACACACTGTGAACCTGGTTTAACATTATCAAGAGAGGACTAAAAGTTGATTTTACAGTTCTTTTAGTTACAGTGTTTGTAACATTGTGTTCAGGTGTTCTTCAAAGCTGGTCTGCTGGGTACGCTGGAGGAGATGCGAGATGAAAAGCTGTTTGCTCTGGTCACCATGACTCAGGCTCTCGCACGAGGTTACCTCATGAGGAAGCAGTTTGTTAAGATGATGGCTACCAGGTACTTTGAAACCATCATTTATTCAATATTTATTATCATTTGTAAGTACACTTACTGTTCAATACAATTTTGTTAGTGTAAAATCACTAGAATAAAAGCTTATACTTCTTCTATCACTGTCCACAATCATGACACACTTCAACCGTTTTTCCACAGAGACGCCGTTTTCACCATCCAGTTCAACCTGCGCTCGTTCGTCGCTGTGAAGCACTGGCCATGGATGAAGGTCTACTACAAGATCAAGCCTCTTCTGCAGAGCGCTGAGACTGAGAAGGAACTGGCCAACATGAAGGAGAACTACGAAAAGATGACGACGGACCTCTCTACTGCCCTGGCAAAGAAGAAGGACCTAGAGGAGAAGATGGTGGCTCTGATACAGGAGAAAAATAACCTTGCCTTTGCAGCATCATCAGTAAGCAGGCTAAACTGGACATTTTACAATTCCCTCCCTCAGATCACAAAGCTGTGCTTTCTCACACTATGCTCCCTAAGAGTCTGTACCCCCCAACAGGCAACTGCAAAAGTACGTTTTGACCAGAACAAATGCTGACATGCTTGTGTGTTTTATTTTTATTTTTCATTGACCACTAGGGAGATGAAGCATTGAATGATGCTGAGGAGAGATGTGAGGGTCTTATTAAAAGTAAGATCCAGTTGGAAGCAAAGCTCAAAGAGACGACTGAGAGACTGGAGGACGAGGAGGAGATGAACGCTGAACTGACCGCCAAGAAGAGGAAGCTGGAGGATGAATGCTCTGAGCTCAAAAAGGACATTGATGACCTGGAGCTCACCTTGGCCAAAGTGGAGAAGGAGAAGCACGCCACTGAAAACAAGGTATAGATTATACACTCTCTGGGGTTTATCAAGTTAGTAGACGTTGCTGTCGGGCAAAAACCTTCTATCTCCATATTTAAACCTTTTGTGTTTTTTGTAAATTAACGCCCTACTTCATACTACAGCGTATTAACACTGTCTATGTTGGGTTCATTTAGGTGAAGAACCTGACCGAGGAGATGGCCTCTCAGGATGAGCAAATTATTAACACTGTCTATGTTGGGTTCATTTAGGTGAAGAACCTGACCGAGGAGATGGCCTCTCAGGATGAGGGACTTGCTAAGCTGACCAAGGAGAAAAAAGCCCTCCAAGAGGCACATCAGCAGACCCTGGATGACCTGCAGGCAGAGGAAGACAAAGTCAACACTCTGACCAAGGCCAAAACCAAGCTGGAACAACAAGTTGACGATGTGAGTTTTACCAAAGGGAATTGGATGTTTGGAACACATTATGTTTATTGTTTCACTGAATTATGATGTACAACTCATTTATCATTGTGCAGCTGGAGGGTTCTCTGGAGCAAGAGAAGAAGCTCCGCATGGACCTGGAGAGAACCAAGAGAAAGCTGGAGGGTGATCTGAAACTGGCCCAGGAATCCATAATGGACCTGGAAAATGACAAGCAGCAGTCTGACGAGAAGATAAAGAAGTAATGTGGACCAACAATGTGAAATGTCATGGAGAGAAACCACCTGCAGAATGATACTAAAATGTGATGCGCTGTGTTCCACAGGAAGGACTTTGAAGTAAGCCAACTTCTGAGTAAGATTGAGGATGAACAATCTTTGGGGGCTCAGCTACAGAAGAAGATCAAAGAACTCCAGGTATTTTTATGTTCTGTAAAATCATTAATAATAAGTAAGAGTGAATTATTACCTTCAAATGTTAATCTAACATCATTAACTTAAAAGGCTCGTATTGAAGAACTGGAAGAAGAGATCGAGGCGGAGCGTGCCGCTCGTGCCAAGGTGGAGAAGCAGAGAGCTGATCTCTCCAGGGAACTTGAGGAGATCAGTGAGAGGCTTGAGGAGGCTGGAGGAGCCACCGCTGCTCAGATAGAGATGAATAAGAAGCGTGAGGCTGAGTTCCAGAAGCTGCGTCGTGACCTTGAAGAGTCCACCCTGCAGCATGAAGCCACTGCCTCTGCTCTCCGTAAGAAACAGGCTGACAGCGTGGCTGAACTGGGTGAACAGATCGACAACCTCCAGAGAGTCAAGCAGAAACTGGAGAAGGAGAAGAGTGAATACAAGATGGAGATCGATGACCTGTCCAGCAACATGGAGGCTGTTGCTAAGGCAAAGGTATGATGGAATACCTGTGTATAAAATAATTATTGAGATTCATAAACGTCATTTTAGTGCAAGCTCTCTTTTCCAATGACGCCCTGATTACAGTACACATAGCATAACATTAAACAAAATAAATGACAAGATAACAGACATTTCAGATATTCAAAAAATGCAAGTACAAACAGATCTCAGCGCATTTCTCACAAATTGCTTAAAGCGATCGAGTGAAATGAAAATCTCCAATTTGAAAACAGTTCCACGTGTGGGGCATAGTAGTGAAAGGCAGTCTTACCCAGTTCAGATTTAACTCTGGGAATGTTTAAAACAAAGTAATCTTGTTGATTGGTGATTGCATACTCTAAATGTTAATACGTTAAGATAATAAGGCAATTTCTTAACCACTTAAAACCATTATCCGTATTGTGGTAATACGTCGCTTTGTGAGCTTGTCGTTCGGCTATTTTCAGCAAAAGCTTTCCCAACATTAACAGAAAACGGAAAAGACACTTGTCCTGAGGGACTCCGTTCAACCATATGGGGTTTAAGTGGTTAAGTAAGGCTTTGTAGTTAAAAACAGTGCAGTGATGTTCTCTCCTCATAGCTGATGATGGCCAGTGATGAGTAAGGAAACCATATCCAGTTATAAACAGGAGGGTTGAATGACAGACTGCATCAAGTGGCTTTACTGTTCAAATCAAAGCAATGAACCAATCAGAAAAAAAGGATGATTGAATATGTCCAATGTTCATTTACAGGGAAATCTTGAGAAGATGTGCCGCACCCTTGAGGACCAACTTAGTGAAATCAAGGCCAAGAGTGATGAGAACGTTCGCCAGATCAATGATATTGGAGCTCAGAGAGCAAGACTGTTGACAGAGAACGGTAAATGTTCATCTTAAAGTCTACTTTGTCTACATGGTTTGTCGATGGTACTTGAGCAAATAATTAGAGATGATGCTTTGATCAACAGTTATCCTGGGATGTTGATGATTTGTTTGAAATGTTTGAAATGAATATTCAAATTTCTAAATAGGTGAGTTTGGTCGTCAACTGGAGGAGAAAGAAGCTCTGGTCTCACAGCTCACCAGAGGCAAGCAAGCCTTCACTCAGCAGATTGAGGAATTGAAGAGACTCAATGAAGAGGAGGTTAAGGTGAGGAACAGACCCCCACCCCTTTTTTAGGCCTAGTTCTATATTTTTTTGTAATTTAATTCAGTTGACATTTTTTTTGTCCATTTTCTATTGACAGGCAAAGAATGCCCTTGCTCATGCTGTGCAATCAGCTCGCCATGACTGTGACCTTCTGAGGGAGCAGTTTGAGGAGGAACAGGAAGCCAAGGCGGAGCTGCAGCGTGGAATGTCCAAGGCCAACGCTGAGGTGTGTCAGTGGAGGAGCAAGTATGAGACTGATGCTGTCCAACGCACTGAGGAGCTGGAGGAAGCTAAGTAAGTCATCAGTGTTGTAAACCAGTGTTTCTCAAACCTTTTGGTGTGAAGGACCCCCAAATTGATACATATATTTGGCTGCGTACCACCCTCTCCAAAGGTTTTGTGCTAGGGACACCCAGAAGAGAAGATTTATATTAAAATATATTCAAAATTATTCAAAATTTCCCAAAAAAATCCATGAAAATAGCAGATGTACAAGCTCGCAGTGTAACACAAATTAAGTGACGCGTTGTGAGCTTGTGGATCTGCTATTTTTAAAAAGCCAACATATAAACATATAAAAAACATATAAATGGATAAAGTGTTTAAAATAATTTTGATATTATATTAAATACTTTTGCTGGGGACCCCCTGGCTCCCAAGGACTCCTGGGGTCCCCGGACCCCACTTTGAGAACCAATGTTTTACACTGTCAGGCACCACTCACTATGCAAAATATTGCCAACATTAATTTGATTCCATTCAACACTGATCAACAGGAAGAAGCTAGCCCAGCGTCTTCAGGAGGCTGAGGAGCAAATCGAGGCTGTGAATTCCAAGTGCGCCTCTCTGGAGAAAACCAAACAGAGACTCCAGGGTGAAGTGGAAGACCTCATGATTGATGTGGAGAGGGCCAATGGTCTGGCTGCCAACCTTGACAAGAAACAGAGGAACTTTGATAAGGTGCTTTGACACTCATTATTTTTAAACAAAAATATTTCTTGCCTCATTAAAGTGTGTTAAATGACACATCATTACAAATCATGTGCAGGTCCTTAAAGTGGGGTAAATGACACATTTCATTACAAATGCTGTGCAGGTCTTGGCAGAATGGAAGCAGAAGCATGAAGAGGGTCAGGCAGAACTGGAAGGAGCTCAGAAAGAGGCTCGTTCTCTCAGCACTGAGTTGTTTAAGATGAAGAACTCCTACGAGGAGTCTCTGGACCAACTGGAGACCATGAAGCGTGAGAATAAGAACCTGCAACGTGAGTCTTTCTCTACTCATTCTTTTAATAACAAGATCAGTTGTGGATCAGGCTACAACTTTATTCAAATGCAAATACAAAATAGTTGCTGATAGGAAGGTTCCTCATTGATTATTTCCAAACAACTGCAGAGGAGATCTCAGACTTGACTGAACAGATTGGTGAGACTGGAAAGAACATCCATGAGCTGGAGAAATCGAAGAAACAGACAGAGACAGAGAAGTCAGAGATCCAGACAGCCCTGGAGGAAGCTGAGGTAAAACTTTTATCAATATTGTCTATATCTTAGATTTATTTCAATACATTTTATATTCAAACAGTGTAGCTGTATATGATGTAACATTTTGATCCTTACATTTTAGGGTACTCTGGAGCACGAGGAGTCCAAGATTCTTCGTGTCCAGCTGGAGCTCAACCAGATCAAGGGTGAGGTCGACAGGAAGCTGGCAGAGAAGGATGAAGAGATGGAACAGATCAAGAGGAACAGCCAGAGGGTGATTGACTCCATGCAGGGAACTCTGGACTCTGAGGTCAGGAGCAGAAACGATGCCCTGAGAATCAAGAAGAAGATGGAGGGAGACCTGAACGAGATGGAGGTTCAGCTGAGCCACGCCAACCGCCAGGCTGCTGAGGCCCAGAAGCAGCTAAGGAACGTCCAGGGACAGCTTAAGGTGCAAAACATATTAGTTAGACACATATTCAAACAATGGAACTGCACTGAACAAGTGACATTCTGATGTTTCTCTTAACATGACCACCTCAAATGTGATTTATTTTAGGATGCCCAACTGCACCTTGACGATGCTCTCAGAAGCCAGGAAGATGTGAAGGAGCAAGGTGCCATGGTGGAGCGTAGGAATGGCCTCATGGTTGCTGAGATTGATGAGCTGAGAGTGGCTCTAGAACAGACAGAGAGAGGCCGCAAAGTGGCTGAGCAAGAACTGGTAGATGCTAGTGAGCGCGCTGGACTGTTGCACTCTCAGGTACGCAAAGAAAAAAAAAAGAAAAAAACAATATTCAGAATTTAAAACATATTTACATCATGCTTACTTACATTGTTCAACTGAATTTTTATTTTAGAACACAAGCCTTTTGAACACCAAGAAGAAGATTGAGACTGACCTGATCCAGGTTCAAGGTGAAGTGGACGACAGTGTTCAAGAAGCAAGGAATGCTGAGGAGAAGGCCAAGAAAGCCATCACTGATGTACGTTAGGATGCCCTACCCTTATCTATTAGATATCCTCATGTCATGCTTCATATTAACATACAATACAATGTAAACATGACTTTCCAGGCTGCTATGATGGCCGAGGAACTGAAGAAGGAGCAGGACACTAGTTCTCACCTGGAGAGGATGAAGAAGAACCTGGAGGTCACAGTCAAGGACCTGCAGCACCGTCTAGATGAGGCTGAGAACCTGGCAATGAAGGGAGGCAAGAAGCAGCTCCAGAAACTGGAGGGCAGGGTAAGATGTAGTTTACTTCAATACAGCTTATAGTCTATAGATGATGACATAAGAAGAAATAACCTCATAATGTACAATTCAATTGTGAAGGTGCGTGAGCTGGAGGCAGAGATTGAAGGTGCACAGAGAGGCGGAGCAGATGCTATTAAAGGTGTCCGCAAGTACGAGAGGAGAGTGAAGGAGCTGACATACCAGGTACTGTATACCATGTTCACTTTTATGACCATCATTTCTCTGATTAAATGAATAGATTGCATGAGCATACAACTATGAATGTTATGAATTCACTCTGACTTTAGACTGAAGAGGACAAGAAGAATCTTGGCAGGCTTCAGGATCTGGTAGACAAGCTGCAGATGAAGGTGAAGGGCTACAAGAGACAATCTGAGGAAGCGGTAAGATAAATATACATGGTGATGAATGTTCACTTGTGGCTGCCATGGGTATAGTACGGTTGGCATAGTGTAACTAAGACATAATAGGAATCAGTTATGTGAAAGATAATGCTGGTATAATTTGACGATAACCAACAGCAGGGCATGTTTCAGTGTCCATCTCGCTGCTTTCCACGAGTGGCACATAGAATCTCTATAGTGCTGTGCTTCTGCAGTATGGTATGGCATCCGCACCGCAGGGAAGCTGTTATTGTAACACGGGTGCTGAAAAGAAAGTTAAGCTGTTCCACAACAATGCACACGCTGCAGACGCAGGATGTGTGTTTCAGAGCCATGATCGCGGCGTTCCAATGACAACGTGTCCGTGCTCATTCATGTGGTCCCAAGGCACTCATGAACATGCTTCATGGGCCATTGTATTAGCCACAACCACACTTTACAATTTCCTGAAATTGTCTCGTTTGGACTATAATTGCAAGATGCTCTTTTCAAATATTGAGGCTTTGAACCATCTCTATCATATTGTAGGAGGAATCAGCCAACACTCACCTGTCCAAGTGTAGAAAGGTTCAGCATGAGCTGGAGGAGGCTGAAGAGCGTGCTGACATTGCTGAATCCCAGGTTAACAAGATGAGAGCTAAAGGTCGTGACGCCAAGGTAAATACATGCAATATGAGATGATTATCTTTAACTAAGATTTAACTAAAGATTATTGTTCAATATCTAATAGTATATTTCTATGTTTACAGGGAAAAGATGCTGCTGAATAAGTTCCACAATTCAAGTCACCATACAATGTCATAAAATATGACCCATTGTATTCAATAAAGGTGGCAACAAAATAATTCTGTTTCACTGTCTCGTCAATCACTTTTTATTGTCAGGTTTGTCAGATTATTCTGGTTCCAACTCACATGTCCGCTATATACTATTTTGTAAACCCATTGCATAGTAAAACAATAATAAATATAGCTGCAAGCAGCGATAAGCGGGGCCAGGTAATGCAGAGAGAAAAAAGAAAGAAGCAATGATAAGTAATATGCACAATAAGCCATAGAAACATAGAAGACTGAACTTGAGAGAAAGAAGACCATGCAATTAACAAATTAGCATTTTAAACCCTCACTAACCCTAACCTCAGTAAAACTGTGCCAACCCCTAACCTCAAGAATACTATGCGTAAGCCTACGAATGCCAAATCATGATCACCTCAACACATTGTCGGGGACAGGGATCGACCCAGGACTCATAGGCTGCCTTTTTTCTCATTGAGCTAGAACTATGGTAGCTTTGGTAGTGTCTGTTGATATAAGTCTTTCCGTCCCTGATGAACCAAGCCTCTGTTTTGCTAACTACTCTAGATCACTGGTTCCCTAACCATCTACCTATAGAGAAATTGTATGTCTCCTCGGAACCGAAACTAGTGAAAGTAGCCGATCTACAAGCTCAGAAACACGTTGCTATCTGAAAAGTTGTGAGATTGTAGATTGGCTTATTTCACAATGAAGTATGTCATACATTGAAAAAACATACTCTCAAATAAGCATTTCATGTTATCTTTAACAATTGCACATGTATTCATTGATACAGTCATGTTATTTGCAATGCACTTTAAATGAAGTGAGGCTTGAACTGGCGACCTTGCGGTTGTCAGGCAGATGCTGTAGAGAGAAGCCATGGGACCAACAAGCTTGAACTGGTGAAAAAGGAGCTCACACAGATGACACAGTTTCACGCGAATTGCTCAAAAATCCTGGATTTAAGTGTTTTTCAAACTGCTCAAAATTGCGGACAATCTAAGGGCGGAGCTTACTGGTCAAAGTGATAGATGTGTTCATCATGAGTCAAGGCACATGTGTAAGCAAGTTTCACGGCTGTCGGCCAAACGAGGCATGACTTTTGCCTGTTTAAAGTTTGCATTAAAAAAAAATTGCTATAGCGCCCCCTTTTGACCAATTGGAGTAAGATTGGTTTTAGTGATATTTGGAATGACCCTCTACATTACTGCAAAGTTTGTGAGTCTGCATGTATGTGTTAGGGGCAGATAATTGTCATAAAACTGCAATAGTTAAAACCTATCTCCTCCTGGGATTTTTGAGCAATCTGCACGAAACCTTTTACACATGAACTTTAGACCTATGCCGACAAAACGTTAGTGGCGGAAGTGAAACAATTAAGCTTTTATGAGCCAATGAATGTTTTTCATATAATTCAAAATGGTGGGAGATCTAAAGGTCAGAGGTCAAAAGTCAGTGTGAAAATTGTTCATCATGAGTAGACGCATGATTGTATCGAAGTTTCATGGCTGTAGGTCAAACGGCATGAGTTGTACATGTTCAAAGTTGGCACTTTCAATTGAGTGCTATAGCGCCACCCTTTGACGAATGAGTGTGAGAATTATTTCTTGATAGTTTTTCATGACCATCTACCATATTATGGCCGAGTTTCATAAAAAGCGTATGCACGGTTAAGCCAGAACTGCTTAAAACGGCAGAAGAAGAAGAAGAAACAGAATAATGCCAATAACAAAACGGAGCCTTGCTCTGCAGAGCCTGGCCCGTAATAATGTGTAGGCCTATCCATTTTAGATGTTTTCAATGCAAATCACAGGATGGTTTTCAAGTGCCAAGACCTCGTCAGCATGCTCATAAAACGCTGCTCAGGATCCATCCTGTTGAGAACTGAACATTCCAAATTAAATTTCACAATGGCTACTAAGTGTATTCCATTTGAAGTTGTGAACGAAAATGTCACACATCACTACTGTATTTAACCAATACAAACATATAAACACACAACCAGATCTCTGGCTCCGTTGGCTTGATCGCAGTAAAACTGTGCACCCACACTCCCTGGATGCCAATTCAGAACCTCTGCCCAAATGTTTTTCACATGGGCCTGTTATAGCATCACCAGGAGGCCGCTTTTTGCAAAACACATTTTTTGACAGTACTCCTATAGATTTTGTCCAAACGTCACGCGAATCGGTACACAGTATCTCTATAGTCATTACACGAAACGGCTTTTTCAGATTTTTCATATTCCATCCTGATTGGCTAAAAATGGCTTCCAAAGTTTGCAGGAGTGCTCCTTTTTGAACACAATGCCTCAAATTATGAACACAGCATGCAATTTCCCTGACATTTTGCACGCACATTCTCACTAGGCAGAGGAAGAAATGCCACTTGAAAATGTTCAAATCAGCCTCTTGGTGGCGCTATTACAGGCCGATTCATGTTTTACCTATAACTGCACCGATCTGTGTACAACTTTGTATGCGCACTCCCTAGAGAACATTTTTCACATCTGCCTTTTGTAGCGCCACCAGGAGGCCAACTTATATAAAACACATTTTTGGATATTACTCCTTCAGATTTTATCCAAATTTCACGCAAATCGCTACACATGCTCTCTATAGTCATGTGATCAAGACGGATCTGTTAGATTTTTCATATTCCATCCTCATTGGCTAAGATTGACATTGACAGTTTGCAGGAGTGGCCCGTTTTGAACAAAATGTTGCAAATCATGAACGCATGGGTCCGATTGCGGTGAAACTTTGCACAAACTTTGCACATTCGCACTACGTTGAGGAACAAATGCCACCCTTTTAACATTGGCCTGTTATAGCGCCACCAGGAGGTCTAATTTTTAACAAAATGCCTCAAATCATAAATGCAGTGTCCAATTGCCGTGCAAGAACTAAGAAGAAATGGCACGCTTTTCACATTGGCCTATTGTAGCGCAACCAGGAGACCACAATAACCTACCTGACCTGGCGGAGACCTGTGCTCCGACGAGCACTTTTTCTAGTTTTATCTAATATTGTTCAAGTTTGTAGTGCTACTTTTATCTAGTGTTCGAGTTGAAGTTGAAATATCTGCTTTGTGATAATGATAATAGGAACAGGGCAATGATAACGAAGCAAGAAGAACATTCAAGATTCAAAGAATGTATTTGCCACATACATATTAGGTCTATGTCCCATATAGGCCCGAGAGAGAGAGAGAGAGAGAGAGAGAGAGAGAGTTTGATTGATTGATTGATTGATGTAGTTTATTTAGAAAGACATGAGAATAGTACATGACAGTACATAACAGTACATGGAAGTACAAATTCACAATACAAGGTCTACTAAACTGGAAACCCTCATTAAGCACTAAGCTTGTTTAAGATGAGAACCCCATGCACACAAATCATGATGAAATATAAGAGGCAGGCAGATATACACACTACTATACAGAATGTCATACAATCAGCTTTCAGGTTACTGGTATGACGAGAGGAAAAAATATATATATATATATATACAAAAGAGGAAAATGAAGGAGGGGGGGGGTAGGGGGGTAGGTTAAGACTTAGACAGGGGCCATTTTCGAATTGCAGCCTCCTGAAGGTGTATCTTTAGGGCAGTTTTGAAAGTGAGTAGGGTTTTACACTCCTTTACTCCTTTTGGTAGGGCATTCCACATTTTTGATGAATAGCATGAGAACGAGTTCATACCCTTAGTTGAGCCAAATCTGGGTTGAACATGATTTGTGGAGCTGCCTCTGGTGTTATGATCATGGACTGCATTAACATTTTGGAAGTATTTTGACAAATACAGGGGGATCCCAATGTTGTGGTGTATCTTGAAGACCAGGCCCATAGAGAGAGAGAGAGAGAGAGAGAGAGAGAGAGAGAGAGAGAGAGAGAGAGAGAGAGAGAGAGAGACTACTCAACTTGTGTAGTTTGTATGAACATGCAAACTAATCAAAAATAAAGTTCAATCCAGTTCTTCTCTCTTACTTTTATTTTACCAGATATTTTCCCCCTTTTTCCCCCTCACAATTTAGTTATGTTTCCCCTGCTACTGTACCCTCCTGGCTCCTGCCAGTGAGGGGCCCCCACACTGCAGTGCCCCACGTAACGGGCACTGCTTTCCCATATATTTGCCGTATATATACATATCATATATATTCTGAGCCAGAATTGAAAATGGGTACAGTATGTCCCCTTCTGGAAAAGGGAACTACTGTTATGCACAGTCTATTCCTCATTTACTTACATGAGTAAATGATGAATAGTTACAACTTTACAATAGCTTCCCAATAACGTATATAAACTATTGACATGGACTTAACAGATGTATTTACAAACAACATCACTAATCATGATTCGTTATTCATTTCATGAGGGTTGGCTAGTATGGGTGTTAGAAAAGTAGGAGGAATGTTGGCAGAACTGAATGTAGTTAATCAGCCATTAACAAATATTTAACACATCATTAGTGAGTAGCTTACTAATAGTTTGTTAACTAATGCATATTTATAAGGCATAGTGTAGTTATAAATTATTAACATACATTTACCACGTCATTTATAATAACTAATTAACTACCAGTTTGCGAGTGATCTATTAGCTATCTGGCATAGTTAAATCCTTAACCAATATTGACAAAAGTTTAACAAGTCATTAATAACTCATTAACTAACAGTTTTTGAATCATCTATTAAATAACATATAGCTATTCTAAAGTGTTACCAAAACATTAAATCATTTTTAGATATTGTTATTTGGTTTAAAACTTTATATAGAAAAAGTGAGTTCATGCATATTTTCAAGAATAAGTCTCCCTCTAGTGGAATAAACAATAAAATGCAAGATGGTTTATTTATTAAATGGATAAATTAGATGAATTAACTAATTTTAAAAAGAGAGAATGAAGAGAATTAGCACATTGTTATTGTGCAGATAAAAGCATTTAGTTTCAAAGTGCTTAGCTTAACCTTACAATGACTCACAATGACCAGCAGAGGGCACCATCACTGTATAGCAACCGATAGCAACAGGTGGAGCACTGTTGCTATATCAGTAAATGTAGGCCTACTAAGTTACTTTACACCACTGTTAAATAACAATAATAATAATAATAAAAATAATAATAATAATAATAATAATTATTATTATTATTATTATTATTATCGTGTTGCAATATAGCCTACAGTATGTATAATATGAAGCCATCTTAAAAAGAAAGAAAGAAAGAAAGAAAGAAAGAAAGAAAGAGAGAAAAAAAATTAAGAAAGAAAGAAAGAAAGTAAGAAAGAAAGAAAGAAAGAAATAATTGCATGCACTGAATGAAAATGGGCAGACAGATTAGGCTGCGTAGCCTACTGCATGCTTACATTAATATTGCTGCCATTTAACTGATGATTTTATATGTGTGAAGTGGTTTCAGTGTCTTGCTCAAGAACACGAGGCTGTTGAAGGAGTAAGGACCAGTGTTAATTTTGGCAGCAAGTTAGTTTTAGTCAATAGTCTTTTGAATAAACTTTCATTTAGTTTTAGTCATATTTTAGTGAATTGTTGTTAGTTTTAGTCTAGTTTTAGTCGACTAAATATCATAAGATTTTAGTCAGTTGATTTTGTCGGGCCTTCATTATTAATGTCTGATTGGTAACACCTGGTTGCATGCTGAAAATAGCCGATCTACAAGCACAATGCATGGCAGTGCAACATGTTGTGAGCTTCAGAGCAACACCGACATTAACACTGTGAAGAACCCAATGTTTTATCTGTGGGAATTAATCTATGATTTCTACATTAAGCCTACATTAGAAGCCACTCAACTCGTTTTTTTGCTTGTAAATCAAATTGGGATTTACCATCTGTACAGCCTCTATAAAACTGCAATGCCTAAGGTGCTCTGTAGCCTAGTCTCCCATGGTCCAAACTGCTGATTGACATATCATTAGCAGGCAGCACTGGTGTAAAGTAACTAGCCTACATAATACTTAAGTACAATTTTGAGGTATTTTCTTTTTACTTTACTGGAGTAATTCCAGTCTTCAGTACTTTCACTTCTACTCCATTAGGCCTATAGCCACTGCCCTCTGCTTCTTCCTCAGAGCCTCGGCCTGGCGAGCCGGGTCCTCCTGAGTCCTCCTCAGAGCCTCAGCTTGCTTATTCTGTGCCCTCCTCAGAGCCTCAGCCTGGCGAGCCTGCTCCTCCTGTGTCCTCAGAGCCTCGGCTTGCTCTCTCTGTGTCCACCTTAAAGCTTCAGCCTGCTCCTCAGAATGCATAGACTTAAGGCAGTCATCTACATAGAAATTGTGGTTGATGGTACTGACTACTTCTGTAGAAAACAGAGCTTGATTGTCATCTGCAGTCTCTCAGAGCATAATTTGCACAGCTTGGGGATGACACTGCTCCAAACAGATGTACCTTCATCCGATATTCAACCAGAGGGCGCTTAATGTCACCTTGAGGCCACCACAGAAAGCGAAGAAAGTCAATATCCTTTTCTGTGACTTGGACCTGGTGGAACATGGCCTGTATGTCAGCCATCATTGCAATGGGTTTCTGCCGAAATCTAATAAGGACTCCAATGAGGGAATTTGTGAGATCTGGACCTTGTAGAAGTTGGCAGTTGAGTGATG
Source organism: Gymnoscopelus braueri (assembly GCF_963280865.1). Classification (NCBI taxonomy): domain Eukaryota; kingdom Metazoa; phylum Chordata; class Actinopteri; order Myctophiformes; family Myctophidae; genus Gymnoscopelus; species Gymnoscopelus braueri. Next base: position 15,733,946 of record NC_137624.1, read on the forward strand.
TCCCCTTGTACACAGCTCCATAGTCAAACACGACTCTTAGTTTTCCTTTCTTAGGGTGATAAACTCCATGATGCGGAATATACCACACTTTACCATCATTTCGATTCAATTGATCCTCTGGCACCATCTCAGCATAGCCTTGATCAATTACATCACTCAGAAAGGATGTGTATTCCTCATGAAACATCTCATTTTTTCCAAACTTTCTTTTCAAGCTCACAAGACGCTGCTCTGCTATGCAGCGGTTGTTTGGCAATATGGGGTTTTCATTCCTGAAAGGCAGGTCAAAGGAATAATGACAATTTTTTAACACAGAGGAGCTGCTCACAATGTTCATGAACTTAACATCCTCTCTTGACATTTCAGTTTGTTCTTCTGAGGTCTTCTCACTGAAGTCATGATTATACTGCTGAATGATCATTTCCTCCAGGTGTACAATAGAGATTCGATTTGTGGAAATAGTGGAGCAGCCTGTCTTGCTCCTACTGTCACCTCGAAGTGGACCATTGAGAACCCATCCCACTTTGGTCCTTATCGCATAGGGACCATTTCCCTGGCTATTTATGACTTCCCAAGGCTCTATAACTTTTGGGGCATTCGTTCCAATGAGCAGCTCAATTTGAGAGTCAATTTGATGTAATTTGATACTACCCAAATATGGGTCCCAGGCAATATCCTCTTGCCTGGGAATGTTGCCCTCAGATACCGGCATGCTGCTGTGGGTGAAAACGTCGGGCAAGTCTACAAAATCATTAATGTCAAGGGCTGACACCTCCAATCCAGACACTATATGGGTAGAAAGTGTCTTTAACTGCCCCATGGTTCTCAACATAATGTTAGTTCTTTGTTTCCTGACATTCAATCGTTGGGCCAGGCCATCTGTGCAGAAAGTACCAGAACTACCAGGATCCAAGAAAGCATAAGTTTGTAAGATTTTATCACCTTTTTTGGACTTAACCTGGACTGGCACAATCGCAAAAGTACAATCACAACCGGCCCCAATATGGCCACATGATGTCTGAGGTGCAGCAGCTGCGTTGCTTACTGCTGGTTCATTGGATGGCTCCACTTGTTCTGAGGATTTTCCTCTATCCTGATGTTCAATATGGAGAATTCCTGGGTGCTTTTGGCTACACACATTGCAAATTAATCGATTTTCACAGTTTTTGCTAATGTGGCCCTCCTTTAGGCAGCCAAAACAGATCCTCTTCTCCTTAACGAAGTTGATCTTTTCCCGGTGTAATTTTCCTTTGAACTGGTAGCACTTGTCCAATAAGTGATTGCTCCTTTTGCAATACAAACAGCTTTGGTAAATAGGGGGAGGGGAGGAGTGTACTTTCTTCTCCACCACAGCAACATTTGTGGCAAAACTGCTTCCTTTGTGCCCCTTCATCTGACTGGGAGTGGGAGCTGCACTTCTATTTGAGGAAGCGAGTGGGGTGTCCTGTATGTTGCCAAACAATGGATCTGAAGCTATTCTGACTTGCTTTTCGATGAATTGAACCAGATCCTTAAACATTGCCCTTTGACCCCGTCGATCTTGCAGGTCACAGGCAGTGCTTCTCCATTTCTCCCGAAATGTATATGGCAATTTCAAAACAATGTTCCTCATGTTACATGGCATATCCAATTCTTTCATATGCATGATTTGCTCTGTTGCATTACAGCACCCACGTAAAAAGAGGGAAAATGCATGCAATGCCTTAATGTCATCACCTTTAATGGGTGCCCAACTCAAAGCTTTTTCCATATATGCGGCAGTGATTTTTTGTTCATTTCCAAAGTGCTCCTTTAGCAGATTTTTTGCTCTTTCATATCCCTGTTGAGGAGGCAGATGTTGACAGCTGTGCACTATTTCCTTTGGTTGATCCCTGGTGTATTGTTCAAGGAAATGCAAACAATCACCAAAGTTATCAGTTTTCAACTCAACACCATTTTCAAATGCTCGCATAAAAGCATAATATTGAAGAGGATCTCCATCAAACACAGGAATTTGTCTCACTGGAAGAGCAGATGAACGATTCTGTTGAACTAATAAAGATGTTATTTCATTTTGTTTTTGCATAATATTGACAATGTCATTCTGTTTGCCATCACACAACACAGGTGTTTGAGAAACTTGGCCTGACACTGGCTCTGCCGAGTGTCTTTGCATAGGAACCCTGTGCAACAGTTGTGTGTCATTGATTGTTCCTTGAGTCTGGGCATCAACCTTTTGTGAATTTGACATTTGTGTATTTGTTCTTTCTTTTGGACGAACAACCTGAGATGGCGCTACTGGTTCAATTCCTGTCATGTTATAGTTCACTGTTGCAGGATTATAAACGGCTGCATTGGGATTGAGCTGGTTTGTACTTTGAGCATGTTTTTCCAAATAAGATTGCATTCCATTTGATGCTCTTGAGCCGCTCCTTGATACATTGTCCTCCAAAACATTGATTTTAGCATTGAAAGCTGCCAACTCTGTGTCCAGTGCTAGCTGTTCCCTTTGTCTCCTCAATTGCTCCTCCTGTGCCTCCAGCTCATGTAGTTTCTTTAAAGCGACGGCGCGCTCCATCAGAGCTGCCTTCTCAGATTGAGCTTTGACAAGTGCAGAGGTTGTTGTTGAAGTACGTGAGGTTTGAGACTTGGTGCGGGACTTTGTCCGGCTTGCGACATTAGAAATACTGTCCTCAGGTCTTATTTCCTCATTTTCTGCCACATTTAGGCTAGCAGGGGTTTGTGCTGGTTGACCAGCCTCAAAAAGCCACTTTTTTACATCTTCTTTAAAACCACAATACAGTGTCTTTTTTGTTTCAAACCATTTCGTTTGTTTGGCAACCTCCTCCTCAGGCAGAGAAAACCTGAACAATGCATCATGTTTATCACTCATTTCATCCAAGCACTCTTTCATAATTTCCAGGCATGTCACAGATAAAAGTCCGACAGTGACAAAACTTGAATAATAATAATGGACAGCAATGCAAAAAACGTGTCACCAATAAAAGTCCAGCAGCAGTGACAGACACGAAAAAATAAATAACTCCAATAGTTAATGCCGTTTTCCTGTACAGCTTTAGTCGTGCCTCGTTACATACCGCAATCTCCTTTGTTCTTGTAACAATGTAAAGCGATCTCCTTTGATGCGCTTCCAATCGTTCCTTTTTTGAGTCCTTTTGTCCAATCTTCCATAGGACATGGGTTTTTACTTGTATAATGGCTATTTTGTTGGCTCCCAATTGCTCATCAAAACCCACTGATGCACCTATGTGGTGGCTCTACGCAGGCGAAATAACACATTTTCCACAGGTTTGAGTTGTAGTTTTTGTGTTGCTTTTACTCCAAAACATATACAGATACAGATACAAACATTTCTCTGTCATGGCATTGTTCTGTGTGCTGCTGTGTGTGCTGGTAAAAACCATTTGTCCCTCAGGTGCATCCTGTCTCACAATCACTTGTCTCCTGATATGCCCTAGAGGCGTGCCCTTGGTGCCCACAAATCTATAGCAATTAATCAATCAACTAATAAAACTAAACATGCTAAAATAACAACTACAATAATGATAATAAACAAAAACAGTGAAATGGCTTCTACAAGGCCTACATCTCAAAGGCAAATATTGTACTTTTACTGCACTACAATTATTTAAAAACTTTGACCACTTCAGCCCTATTTAAACATTGGCTAAAGATTTTAGACATATGATAACTTGAAACAGGACATTCTGCATAATGTGCATATTGAGTATACTTTTACTTTTGGTACTTTGTATTGACACTTTTAAGTAAAAAATTGTTGTACTTTTTCCACCACTGATGCTCACTTTGCCGTGACTTGCCTCTGAGTGACACCGGCTGTCTCTGTTTACCCTTCAAATCATGGAGGAGACTGGGGTTGGTTATCACACATCATCAACACATCTCATAATAGTCATTTAGAGTACATTAGAGGGAATCTCAAGTCATTGGTATTTCATTCCTTTTTATTTCCCCTTTTTTCGATTTTACCCCTTTTTCTCCCAATTTAGTATTATGCCAATTCCCAATGTTTCCCATCACGTGTGGCCCCTGTCACTGTTAACCCCCCCAGTTGGTCATGTGGGAAGGGGTGTAGACAACCACGTGTAATCACACGTTTTTAACCATCAAAGGCACTCTGACACATGGTGACAACCAACCCCATCATGGGGTTGGTTGTCCCTGTAGCTATCTATGAGGTTTCAGTAAAGAAAAGAAAAGAAAAGAAAAGCTAGATACACCATATAAACATTTTATTGAATAGAATCAAACACCATCTCTATATATACTCACCAAGGCCATTTGCATTTGTCTGTTTGTTCAAACCAGTAATGTGAATTATCCTCTGTAATGAGCAGTGAAGAATGTGTCTTTATGATGAGGGAACAATGAGATCATTTGAAAATCGAAAAGAACATTTTGATATTCCTCAGAATCAGTTCTGGTGATACCGCTGAGGCATCTGCATGACGCAGGCCTTTGGCTTGACTATTGTATAGCTGCCTTTAATTAAGTTATCTGGTATCATGTACAAGATGTTTTCAGAAGGGGTCACGAGGCCTCAGCCTATATGCTGTTTCTTAATTCTAATGGAAATGGGAAGCTGATCTCAATGTTGATTTCACTGACAGGGGATTGGAGCTTCATTCTTAGAAATTCAAAGACACAAGGAAATTGAAAGCAAGACTAATTCAGTTTAAAATGTTAAATAGAGTCAACTTCAACAGAGTAAGGGCTGCGGGGTGGGGCGGAGTGCTGAAGCTGCAATGAAAATGATGGCAGCCTACTCTGGTCCACATGCTGTGGAGCCGCCCAGCGATACAGGGGTTAACTACTGTATGACTACTGTCCGTTCAAACAATCATTGGCTATAGGTTAATCAGTGTAGTTTGTGGAACGAAACTGACATTGTGCAATACAATACTGTATTGTTTTATGTGACTGCTGTTATTAATGTTGAACTGGAAAAGTATATTGTCACAAATACCAGGGTGAGTGAGTGATGAAGCCAAAATACTGTAGTGTGAATATTTGAAAATGTAATCAAACTGCGTTATAATAAGTTTATGGCACCTCTCCTCTCCTCTCCTCTCCTCCCCCCCTCTCCTCTCCTCTCAAAGGTGCAGCCAACCAAACAGTTTAACATGTAAATGCTACAAACTTACCACAACAACCAAATAGAGGATTACTTTTGGTTTAATATCACTTTGCGGCTGCCCACCAGCACCAGCTGATTGTTAAGTAGGAGCAGTTCAGATCATAATCCCTAGTTTACAGTAAGAATCCGCCCGCTGCCTGTCGTTGATTGACGACAGGCTCCTCCAATGAAGGAAAGGTTTACAAGATAAGCCTTTTCTGGTCTGACCTCCAATGGTACAAGAGTCTAGTCCATAGCCTGGAGGGACAGTCATGCTGTGATTGGTTGTTACAGAATGTAATAGTAAACATAAAGAGCAAAATAAGATTTAAAAAAAACAATTTCATAGTAAAATGATTGCCATTGATGGAATACATGAAACATTTCAATAACAAGAAGACAAGACAAACATCGAGAAGATACTGTACACATTTTGATTAAAAGAAAAAAAAACGCAATTAGTTCAGAATGATGTGCAACCATAAAAAGTGATTCAACTATAGGTCCAAGGTCACAGTATAGGACTAAATCAAATTAATGAAGGTTACACACTCTCCATACACAACGTTAAAATTAATTGATAAAGAATTTGTTTTGAAGAATAATCATGAGTCACCTCCAACGGGGCAGAGAACAGCCCTTGTAACAGAATGATATGCTTATTCTTCTCGTGATATTTTTACCGGCATACACAGATATGCAATTGATTGCCTATATCTAACATTGCAGCAGGTGATGAGCAAGCTAGATATAACATTAGTCATGCCTTTTTATTTATTATCATGGTGGATGCACGCGATATTATTAATGCAAGAATGTGATGACGGCGGTGAGACGTATGAGGGCCGCGTAGCGGCCTGAACTCTACATGTGAGAGCCACATAGCGGCCAGAACCTCTAGTGCTTGAAATTTGTCCTCTGCATTTACCCATCCTAACTATTTGAAGCCGTGGGCGCTAATACAGCACCTGGGGGGCAGATAGAGGTAAAGGGTCTTGCATACGGACACTTCACCACATAGGCCAGGGCTTGAGCGGGGCATCTTCTGATTCCCAGATGTCCTCTCTACCCTTTCAGCTATGGCCGCCACCGCAACTGCTGCAAAACGTTATATAACTAACTATGGGGTCTTGTTGTAAACCTAGTGGTCCTTCTTCCAAGAAATCAACATAATCGTTTTTTCTGAAGCATTTTGTCATACATAAACAAAAGCTTGGATCAAACTGCAGAGCATCTGGCTTTGCTACTCCAAAATTGGATTGTGTGTGCTTTGAGCCATGCTGGCTATTTGGAGACCATAGTTCGCCCTTCTATAACAATGCATGGGTGAAAGGAGTCAGAGATTGGGGCATTTTGTCTGAAGAAACTAAGTCCTCTCAGTTACACGCTGGAGCCTGGAACAATGGAAACTCCATGGCACCACTGATGTGCAGTTGGTAAGGGACGTATGTAACGCGGCACTCTTTTGGAGACAAGTGCTGGAACGCCTTGTGAATGAGACAATAATACTGGCTATTTGTAACCTAGCATTCCGGGGGCATGAGGGCACATTGGGACAGTCGAACAGTGGGAATGTCCTTGCCATTTTGGAGCTGCTGGCAAGCTATGACCCATGTGCAGCAAAAGCTGATCAAATGACCCAAGGGGTCATTTAAATACCTCAGCCTCTCCATCCAGATTATGAGCTAATTTATATATTCTTTCACGACGAGTTCAACAGGACATTACGGCTGAAATAAACCCGGCATAATCTTTTTCACAGGTTATGGATACTACTTAAAATATGTCCAAGCGAGACCAGCTTAGCCAAGTAGACAGATACGTCACCATAGGCCATCCGAATGACACTATTGATATCAAAGTCAATTTGGGGATTCGAGGAGGCAACTGGCACATCTGCAAGCAAGTTGGAAAACAAAATCCTCTGCAGCGTTATGAAAAATGGCCTTGATATTTCGAAATGTCGTGGGCAGGGCTATGGCAGAGCAGCCAACTGGGGCTTATCCGGGCGTGCATGCCAGGAAAAGAGAAAAGGAGCCACTTGCGACATTGTGTGGCACACACAACCTAAAACCTCGTCCTCAACGATGTAGTAACAACATTCCAGAGATGAAACAGTTTTAATGACACCATAGAACATTTCTATTATGTTCTTTGGCCACAGTATTAAAAGGGGGCCCTACTAACTGGCATCATCTCCACAGACCTCTTAGCTCACTCAGACATAACAATTACAATTGCAATGTAGGCATTCAGCGCTTATCCAGAGTGACAGAGCTGCAAGTGTGAGATCGGAGTAAGCGGAGTAAGCCTGAGCTCCAGTCAATAAACAAGGTAAATAGCGCAAAAGTAGTGAGCGGAGAGAACAATGTAGTGCCTCAATTTAAGAAACTAGGTTACCGGGTAAACATTGAAGATGAACACCTATCCAACACTATTTGGAGTCAACATTGTCAATGCCAATCTCAGCTCATACCTTTCCAGCTCTCCCAAAGATGCACTCTAGTATACTATGCAAGCAACCTTTCACATACTGTGTAATGTATTCGAGGCCATATACCCCATGACCCTTCACACCCCATGGCCCTTCAGCTCTCAGGCGATAATGAGCTAATGTTTCCTGCATAAACACCTGTTATTCAGGGCCAGTTTTAGAGCAGAAATTGCTCAGCAGCACCTCAGTCTCCCAGCTTTCTAAGACGCAGATTGTGGATCATCACTCCACATCGCATCCACCTTTGTGCACTGCACTGTTTCTGACTGTGGCAGGGGCCACAGCCAAGTGATCCGTTTCCAAACTTAAAGTCATTAAGACCTGATGAGCACCATGGGGCAGGAGAGGCTAGGCATGTCACAATTATTACGTAATCGTCTAGTCACAGTTATTTGAGATTATCGCAATTATTTTTGCATAATTGTCATAATCCATGTTGAAAAATGTTCATACATTTTCAAATATATAAATAAAAGAAGAAATAGCAGATCTACAAGCTTACAACGCGTCACTTTGTGGCACGTTGTTAGCTTGTAGATCAGCTATTTCTGGTATTTTTACATGTATCAAATTATTAAATATGTCAATAATTTCTTTGTATATTTAATTATTTGTCATATCTTCCCTGTACAATTTTTTATTACGAGGCCTAAAAGGCAAACAGAAATAAATTTGTTATTCATAATTAAGTTCCAATGTTCAATTCCAAACACACAATTAAATAATCAATCGCAATTATTTGAGTGACAACTAATCGTCAACTTAAATTTATAATCGTGACAGCCCTAGAGGCTGAATGCGCTGGCTATCCTGTCCATTGAAAGCTCCATTCAGTGCCCAGTAGTTGAACATTCCAGCTTGTTATTTGTATAGTTTACTTGTTTATTTTTTGATTGACTGACTGTTTATGTTACTATATATCCGAGAGCTATCCATGGTTCTGAATCCTGAATAGCTTACTTTGACCTGTCTACAGGACTAGTTCCCAATGGTGTGTGCTGAGGCAAGTCCAGGTGTGCCTTGGGATTTTGTGACAACCATCCAAAAAGCTCTGAATTGTCTTTTAATTTGACTATATCAGGTAGTCATCTTTGCGCACACTTCCCAATACAGAGGCAAATTATGTACCTATACAATCATCACACTTTTAAACTTTATATTTAGCATTACTTCATAAAAATGAACATTTACAGAGAGAACGTGTTAAAACGTGCTATTGAGACAGATTTTGACTTTCCCTTTGGTGTGTACAAAAACATTTGAAAACTACTCTACAGTAGCCTACTGTCCTGATACAATATCCTGATCATTTTAGAGTAAATCCAACACATTGTTAATATACATGTATAGTAACCTATGTGCAGTGGTGGAAAGTAACTAGTAAGTACATGTACTCAATTACTGTACAATGTTGAGATACTATTTCCAATTTACAGTACTTTTACTCCACTACATCTCAAAGGCAAATACTGCACTTTTACTCCACTACAATTATTTGAAAACTTGAGTTACTATAGTTACTTTGTAGATTTAGATTATTATTACAAAACATACATTAACCCTATATAAAAAAAAATGCCAATCTACAAGCTCACAATGTGTCGCATTGTGAGCTTGTAGATCTGCTGTTTTCAAAAGATTTGTATACATTTTATACATTTGTAAACGTGAAAACGGCTGAAATGGGACGGACACTCTGCATAATGAGTACTTTCTACTTTTGGTACTTTCAGTAAATTTTTATACCAAATACCTTTGTACTTTCTTCTCTCGAGAACATTTTCAATTCCAGACTTTTACATGTAGCAATTTCTACATTGCAGTATTGATACTTTTACTCAAGTGAAAAATGTAGAGTACTTTTTCCACCACTGCCTATGTGTGCATCATAAGTATAGTAATAGTAGTGTGTAACTAACGTGCAATAGGGTCCGTCATTAGCCAATCACAAAGCGACCTTCCCTGACAACCAACCTAGCCAATCACAGCGCAACAAACACCGTCCCTCCGGCCTATGGGACATGATACGGAGGGACTGTTGCTTTTAACCCCGCGGATAGTTCTCCAGTAGTCTCACACACCGGGACAAACAGCCCGACCAAACACAAACAACCGACAAAGTCGAAACCATGGAAGTCAATAATAAGAAGAAAATGCCCGTTTGACTCGAGGAGACTTCCAAAGGTACGTTTTCTTTTGACGAAACTGTGCTTAAA
>NC_137624.1:15748792-15763792 GCF_963280865.1 Gymnoscopelus braueri
AACAATATCACTCAGACCGGCAGCACTGGGACAACAATGGTTCCAAGGCACTGATAACACGTGCTTTAATACCTCATTATAGTGCTTTCCATGCAAGATAAAACAACATTGTTTGAGTAACTGGCAGCTGAATTCCCTAACAAGCTGCAACAATCTATAGGTGTGGAAAGCGAGTCCCCTCCGACAACAAGGAGGATGTCTTCATCCACTCTTTCTTAAAGCTGCAATCCGTACGGAAATGTACTGCCCGGGTCGGGGATTATAACCTGAGTACCCCGTGCGAGCGGCAACACTTTTTACTGGTGATCTATGATGGAGAGCACGCCTGGGAAGGCAAGTTCTAACTTATTTCCATTTAAGTTTCACGGAATGAGAACCATGTCTCAATAGGAGAGTAGGGAGACCACATGCATGTCCTCCAACCACCGCAGTTGTGTTAGTTCTATTGACACACTCTACCATACAGTTTGTTTAAAGTAATGTTTTATTTGCTAGACAAGGTTATGGATTGTAACTTTATAAGAGTGGAGCTGCTCAGTTGCCAGCCATAGAAGACAGTTCAGTAGTTGTACGGTTTAGCTGGGTTTAACCCATTGAATCCGGGAACGCATGTCTGTCATTTTAGATTTCTTTGGCTGTTCGAAAATAGCAGATCTACAAGCTCGAGTGCTGCGCTATGAGCTTGTAGATCTGCTATTTTTGAAAAATCGTGAAAATGTGTGCAAATCTTTTGAATATATATTTTTTTAAAGCGAACATTTGTAAAATATTTTGTTCCAGGGACCCCCAGAAGCAAATATTTGAGTTACAAACGCTCGCTTTAAAAATATATACTCAAAGATTTGAACAAAATGTTCACGATTTTTCAAAAAGAGCACATCTATAAGCTCATAGCGCGGCACTCTGTGCCGCGTTATGAGCTTGTAGATCTGCTATTTTTGAATAGCCAAAGAAATCCAAAATGACAGAAATGTGTTCCCGGATTGAATGGGTTAAATGTGTGAGTGTGAAGCAGGGTTTTGCAGAGGCCATTATGTGAAAACTATAATTATAGTTAAAAAGTTAAAACAAAAGTGCATTGTTGATTTGTCTCGCTCTATTCATTTGATAACGAGCAGATTTTGTAGAAAAGTTAAATACGTTTGTTCAACTTATCAAAACCGTTGTCTGGTTTGCCTTGAGTGTTTTTTTTCCTAACAAATAGTACAATGAGGAGTACGGTGAGTGGGTGTACTGTACTCCTAAGACGTGAATAACCGGAGATAAAAATAGCACTCATCCATATGGACATGTTTTCAGTACAAGGCTGAGTTCTGGTATTTTGTTTATTCCTAAAACCATCTATTTGTTTTGCTTATCTCACAGCTAGCACTTTCCTCGTTATCTGACCTTCTAGGATCACAGGAACATTGTTTAATGCATTAAGACCTGAGGCCGATTATGCAATTGTTTTACACAGTTTTTTCAAAATAAACTCTAGAAGACATTTAAATGTCTTCTAAATCCTAACAGTTTGTTGAACAAACGTATGTTGCTACATCAGTGGTTCTCAAACTTTTTCATGTCAAGGACCCCCAAAATGATATGTATTTGGCCGCATACCTCCATCTCCATCCAGGGGGTTGACCAGCTGATCTATATTTATTTGTTTTAGCTGTGCTCTTTTAACTGCTTTTACCTAGGTTTTTTAACTGCTTATAACTGATAGTTTTTTATTATTGCATTCATTCATTCCCATTGGTGTAATGTTTTTTAAATGTTTACCATGCTTCTTTTTATTGGCCTCTGTATGAATGTATTGCACTGGAGCCGTTGAGCAAAGAGAATTTCCTTCGGGATTAATAAAGTATATATCTATCTATCTATCTATCTCAAAATATTTAGTCCCAGGGACCCACAGAAGCAAATATTTGAGTTACAAATGTTCGCTTAAAAATATATAGATTCAAAGATTTGCACAAATTTTCACTATCTAAAAAAAATAGCAGATCTACAAGCTCATAGCGTGGCACTCGGTGCCGTGCTATGAGCTTGTAGATCTGCTATTTTTTTGAATAGCCAAATAAATCTAAAAATGACACAGATGCTTTCCCGGTCTTAATGGACTATGGCTTGCTTGTGTGACGCACGTATTCCTTACAATTCGGGTTGCCTTTAACATTGTCATACTAGGAGCTGCAGCCTGTTTTGTGCCTGTTGTAACTTGCTATGGATAAGAGCATCAGCTTGTGCATAAAACCTAAAATGTAAATGCTTTTAGTATGGGCTGATATTCTTCCTCTATGTTCTTTTTCTTTCTTTTCTTTTTTTCTTTTTTTCTCAGCTTTGTGTGTAGATTGAGTACAAGCATATGTGCGCCTTCAATCACCCATCTTCATACACTTACAGATGTAATTAGTCACTCACATCGTTCACATTGTTGTATGATGGCTGATCGTGAGTCACTGCTGTATCAGTTACTATACAAAATCCTTCTGGATTTTTGAATGCATTTTCCAGAGGGTAGAAAGACAGTGGAAACAATGACGGCGTAAGCGGAAAAGGGATACTTGGATACATCGGGATTCAAACCCTATACATACAGTACATACGTAAAGGACACCTCCATTTCTGTGTTCTTTTTACGGCATGGCTAGACATCCTGGTGTGTGTGTGTGTGTGTGTGTGTGTGTGTGTGTGTGTGTGTGTGTGTGTGTGTGTGTGTGTGTGTGTGTGTGTGTGTGTCTAGGCGTGCATGTCTGTTCAGTGGTGGAAAAAGTACTCCCATTCCTTACTTAAGTTAAAGTATCAATACTGTAATATAGAAACACTCTGTTACATGTACAAGTCCGGATTTCAAAATGTACCTACACTACACAAAGTACAAAAGTATTGGCATCATAATGTCCTTAAAGTACCAAAAGTAAAAGTACTCATTAGGCAGACGCATTGTGAGCTTGTAGATTGGCTATTTTCAAAATATTTTTATACATTTTAGTTGTGAAATGGGACATTCTGCATAGTGAGTACTTTCACAAAGTAACTAGTTTTTAAATAATTGTAGTGGAGCAAAAGTATAATATTTGCCTCTGAGATGTAGTGGAGTAGAAGTAAAAAAAATTGAAATTGGAAATACTCAAGTAAAGTACAAATACCTCAAATTGTACTTAAGTACAGTACTTGAGTACATGTACTTAGTTACTTTACACCACTGTGTCTGTTTGTCTTTTATAATGGAAGTGGGGCTCTGGTCGGGGCTGAAACCTTGCCCAAATTTAGTGTCATACGTCATAGATGACTGACACATCATAGATGGCTGATATCACAGGCTGGTCACGTGAAGTCCAACATCAATGTAATCCATCAGCTCAAAGCAGTTAATGTGTGTAACTAGGAATAGCCGAGTGTGTGGCTCCCTTACACAAATAGATATATACTGTAGGCTAACTTAATGTCATTTCTACATACATTTATAAGCAAATATGCAAGTTTCTCCATGATGTTGGTTGACATTGGTTCAACGGGGTACTACTTTATTCACTGGTAGTGTGTGCTGAAGCAAGAAGGTATCTTAGCAGTTAAAACATGGACTTTTACTGGAATCTGTTCCTCGTCTGTTGAAAGGACATAAAACTAAACACTGTATAAGGTTTGTCTCTCTGTTGGGCCCATACAGTTACATTTGACAGTTGCACGGACCAGTGATTTCAGATTATGTGAATCTCATTCTCGACATTGAAATGAGTAATAAAATGTTTTATCGTAAGCCATCACCATGATGAAAACGGCGAGATTGAAGCAAACCAGACTTATCCTTTATGAAAGACCCTACTGTCACACTTCACTTTTTAGGATGAAAGGAGTCTATTGTTTATAAAAATCTGTCCGATTGTGTATACTTACTTTAAGTGTAAATTGTTTTATCATTTAAAAATAATTTAACATTTAAATGAATGTTACATGTAAGGTGCAGAGCTGTGGGTCCTGATAAAAACAGATTGAACTTCATAATGTATGTGTGCTGGACCTTGCACATGTTGCTAGAGTGTTTTTGCTGGCTATTTTTAGCCTTCCTGGCTGGGTCGTACATAATTGAAAGGCAAAGTCAGTTCAAATGATGCGAGAGAGTCCGTTATGATGTTGTAATTTGTCTCTCAGTGAAAGTATTTTGTCTTGTGGGGGTATGAGTGAGATGTGTGTGTGTGTGTGTGTGTGTGTGTGTGCGTGTGCGTGTGCACGTGTTTATTTACTGTTGTACGCTAGTGTCGATGACATAATTACAATGGAATGTCTGTGGAAGATGAGTATCAACCTGCTTCCAACCTTTAACCCACATCGCTCTCTCGGTTTCCCTTCTTCTGTGTCCATCCCTCCCTTTCACATCTCTACTGTTACGTTGTTTTATTTCTTGATTTTTATTTCTTCCTTAGCCTTGTGCACCTTCGCCTCTTCGTGACCGATTTATACTTGTTCTTTGCGGGTTCTTTGCACCGAACATAGCAGATACCAGCCCACCACACGTTGTGGATGCGATGCGTTGTGGGCTTGCAGATCTGCTATATTCGGTAAATATTTTAATTACAGTTGTCTACATTCCCTTTTTCCTCTCCCTCGCTCGATCTCTATCTACGTATTTCATTGTCTCTCCTTCACACACTAGGGCTCTCACTGTCTCATCGCCTTCTATCTCGCATATAAAACGCCCCCTTCCCTTTTCTTATGACTGTTGTCTTCATGGGGAGTTAGCCGTAAGTTGTATCTCCTTTGAAGGGATAAACGGATGGCATCGTACCATGATGATCATATCTGACTCTGCAGGCAGGTGACGCACGGCACGGAGAACGGAAGCGACTGAGAACGAGGGAGCCTTGTGAACGCTAGTGTCGTCTTTATTGCTACATCTGCATTTGACACGGACAGTTTGATTCATGGAGCTTGATAGCACGGGAGCCAACGTATTGTCCCCCCAATGCAATTTCGTAATAATCATATCAGCGTTTGTGCTGCGGAGAAATCTGTAGTCAAGATGGTGGTCTGGAGGGGTTGGGGGTCTCGCAGCAGACCGGAAGCAACAGTTTCCACAGTTCAACAACCCACGAAACAAAGAAAACACCCTCTCTCAAAAACCTCTGGAAGTCTAGCCACCATTGGAGTCCTTTTCAAATTGTCCAAGAGAGAAACTAGAATGCAAAACAAGTAGTGGAAGGAAGTGGATTGGGATGAAACGTTTCCCCGTAACTAGACAATGCAGCCACTTGGTGTGTTTTATAAGGTGTGGACGCCGGTCGGAGCGCACGCATGTTGGGGGCGGGGCCGGTTTTCACCAAACGTTCATCTGATCAACTTAACAAATTAGCAGTGGTGGTGGAAAAACTACTTACAGTTTTTACTTAAGTAAAAGTATCAATACTGCAATGTAGAAATACTCTGTTGCAAGTAAAAGTCCAGAATTCACAATTTACTTTTACTTAAAAGTATTGGTATCAAAATGTACTTAAAGTACCAAAAGTAGAAAGTTCTCATTCTGCAGAATGTCCCATTTCACAAGTTTTCAAATGTATAAAAATCTTTTGAAAATAGCAGATCTACAAGCTCACAATGCGTCGCATCGTGAGCTACTTTGTAGATCAAAATCTACAAAATAACTGTAACTAAGTTTTCAAATAATTGTAGTGGAGTAAAAGTATAATATTTGCCTCTGAGATGTAGTGGAAGAATTGGAAATAATCCAGTAAAAAATTACAACATTTTACTTAAGTACAGTACTTAGTTACTTTACGCCACTGCAAATTATATCTTATATCTTTTCTTGTCTTATTTTAGCCAATTATGTTTACTCCCAGTTTAGTTGTTAAGGCACATATTTCTATGTTTGTCACTTCTCTTGTAAATAACATACAGTTCATTGCATTTGTGGACTTGACAGTTTGATAATAACTAGATTTGTACAGAAATCCTCATCCCAAATAGCCCATCATATACTGGGTAACTGCTAAGCAGTAATCATCTAGTTACAACTTAAGCATTCCTCTAAATGCAAGACTATTATAAGATCTGGTGACAGGAGATAAGATCCTAAATGTAATCATCTTCTTTGGAATAGACCAACCATGCAGATGTGCTATAAAAAGTGGGTATTTCTACAGCGGCTGGCTATATTTTCTGTTATATTTTTAGTGATAGTTGACTTTGATGACAGCGTTGCTTGTTTTGGATGCAACCCATTTTGCTGTGGTTGCGCAGACTGCACGGTGAAATCCTCAGTGTTCTTTTATCCATTTATAACTCGGAGTGTACAAACTTTACAGTGTGATTGCTTGACTTCAGTTCCTGCATGCTTTGCTGTCATCAGTTGGTGGAAAAAGTACTCAAATGTTTTTACTTAATAAAAGTATCAATACTGCAATGTAGAAGTAGTCTGGTTACAAGTAAAAGTCCAGAATTAAAGTTTTACTTGAGTAAAAGTACAAAAGTATTGGTATCAAAATGTGCTTAAAGTACCAAAAGTAAAAGTACTAAAATGTTTGAAAATAGCAGATCTACTTGCTCGTTGTGAGCTTGTAGATCGGCTATTTTCAAATAGCCTATGTATAAAATAGGGTTGAAGTGGTTAGTGGTTAATGTATGTTTTATGATACAATGATTTATATCTGCAAAGTAACTAGTAACGTATATTTTCAAATAATTGTAGTGGAGAAAAGTACAATATTTTCCTTCTGAGCGAAGAAGTAAAAGTACAGTACTGAAAACTGGAAATACTCCAGTACAGTAAAAATACCCAAAGATTGTACAGTATTGTACATAGTTACTTTCCACCACTGGCTGTCATTCCCTCTTTCCCCTGTTAGGAATATCGTTGCTGTCGTTGTTTTTGGTTATTATTTAAAAAAAAAAATTAAATAGTGAAAATAGCCGATCTGAGCTTGTAGATCTGCTATTTTCACTACTTTTCTGCAACACGATCGGCGGTTTCCAGCCTACCGTTCCGTAAATACATTCACAGAGTAAAAACCTGTAGCGCATGGACTGGAAAACACATTTTGAATTGTTTATCGGGTTTGTTTGGTTTATTTGATTAGACCAGACTGTAGATAATTGCTCCAAAATCCACCAAAACGAGTATTGCGATCTGTAATCGATTAGAATAAGCCTAAATCATAGCATGCGTGGTAGAAGACTTAATCTAAAAAACAGTGCTTGGAATGAATTGCTTGCAAATGTCAGTTGATTACAATGGGCCCTAAATCTCTCTCTAAGCCCCACACTGTATCAAATGTACCTTGGTGAATACCTGGAGCAGAACGCTGTTGGCTAAATATGGTGATGCCTGACTGGCCTGGTGCAAAAACTAATGACTGCATGGAATCCTCGCTGGCTTTTCCGTGTTAATTCGCCTCAAATGTGACATATTTGACATTTCAGCGCTGATGCTGTTTTATGGCCGTTCTGAACAAAAGTGCAGCCAAATTGCGCTTAGGGAGAGATTGTAAGAGGAAGCACAATATTAACCCGCTAACACCGGGAAAGCATCTCTGTCATTTTAGATTTTACCATTATTTTATACTTTGGCTATTAAAAAATAGCAGATGTACAAGCTCATAGCGCATCACTTTGTGCCACGCTATGAGCTTGTAGATCTGCTATTTTTGAAAGATTTGAAAAAATCTTGAAAATGTGTGCAAATCTTTGAATTTATATATTTTTAAAAACATTTTTAGCTCAAATCTTTGCTTCTGGGGGTCCCTTGAACAACATATTTTGAGATGGGGGTCCGCGGCCATATACATAATAATTTTGGGGGTCCTTGACATGACAAAGTTTGTGAACCACTGACATAGAAACGTTTCTTTCGTTTTTCAGAAAACTGATTGTAGAATCGGCCTCAGTTCTTAATGGGTTAATTGGACGTTTGTCCAGAACACCATCTCATCAATCAAAACAAGACTCGCAAACTATGTGAGTGAAAGGCAGGCTGCTCCATGTGGGCTGCGGTGTGCGTCGCACCGCAGAAAACACATTCCGGCCGATCGGCCATGCACTTCAAAATAAAACCAACCCCAGTAGATGCAATGCACATCAGGATTGTTGATGGTGTTTACATCGATGCATTGATGCTGATAGGCCTGCGTCCTGCGTCTCGGACGCATATTATCAAGAAAAGACGCCGCATTCAACTCACTGTCGCTGCGACCCACGCACACTACTGCTGTCAACAACGAATTCCATGTTAAGAAACATTGCGGTAAAAAACATCGCCATTTTGAATCTTATTCTACGTTATGAACAACCAAATCCACGTAGAAATCACTTAAAAACACGCTAGAAAGAAAAAAAAGTCCCACAGAGACTGCCATTTTGCGCAGACTCAGACCAGATTTCATAGGTCACACGTTTGATTGCTCTGGGTGTTAACCCAGAGCAATGTTTCTGTGCCACGAGTGCCGTGACCCGTGAGCTGACCCGATTTTATGGGTCACACCTTTTAGTATAACACCCGGAGCTGATACGTGAACGTGAACGTTGATGTATGTGTTCACCTTGCTTATTGTAAGTCGCTCTGGATAAGATGTACAGTATCTATCTATTGAGAGGGGGGGGAGGGGGGTATTGGGAAGGTTAAGTCTAACATAACATATTTTGTATTATAAAATGTCCCTTTTGTTTCACATTGAGCCCCGTTAGTGAGACTGAGCTAGTTCCAGCCACTTTGGTCCAGTTGGGTACAAGGAGCAGCATTAACTCAGCCTTTAGGGACTGCTAGTGGGGCTTTTATATTGTTCATCTTGTGTTTTGTTTAGTTTTTTGTGTGTGTGTGTGTGTGTGTGTGAATCACATCAAATTTACATCACATGAAAATGTGATGTAAATCAAATTGACTTGACGTATTGCTTTGGTTAACTGGAGAGAACAATAGCTGTCACTGTTTGTAAACTCATGCCCAGTTGATTCTGTCACAAACCCCACAGACACGCTACATCAAAGCAAGCCAATGGTCGCATTACACGCCACGATACTGTGTTGAAAGGGATAAGCATCTTGTTCACGGGCACTTCAATGGCGCACATGGTATTGGGTACACAGTGGGAAATGAATTTATCACTATTAATTTACAGTCAGTAATGATAAGACAGAAAGAAGAAAAACTAAAGATTTTCATTGCACTTTTCCAAACGGCTGTCACAAGGTCATTAGAGGATACATTGTTGTTGTTGAATGCTCTCCTGATCTCTACTGTAGGCAGTGGTGGAAAAAGTGCTCAAATGTTTTACTTAAAGGGATATTTCACTTTCAAAATAAATTTGGGTCATTTTATCGTCTACTCAGGCTTTTGTGAGCCCCCCAGACCGTTTTTAAGTTGCTTGATTTAGTATTTAGATATTTGATAATCATTTTATTAGACACGCCCCCTTCCTATACAAACCCATTATAACTTCAAACTCAATTTTTAACCTGTTAGATTCATCAAAAACACCCGTCCTTGTTTCTGCTGACTCACCCTGCCCTCCTAATACGTGAGGGGCCGTGTTTTTTCGATTACCTTTTTCATTTATTTTATCTTTTTTTTTTATTGTATTACATTTTTTCATTAACACGGCCCCCTCGCGTATTAGGAGGGCAGGGTGAGTCACCAGAACCAAGGACGGATGTTTTTGATGAATCTAACATGTTAAAAATGGAGTTTGAAGTTATAATGGGTTTGTATGGAAAGGGGCGTGTCTAATAAAATGAATATCAAATATCTAAATACTGAATCAAGCAACTTAAAAACGGTCTGGGGGGCTCACAAAAGCCTGAGTAGACGATAAAATGACCAAAAGTTTTTTTGAAAGTGAAATATCCCTTTAAGTAAAAGTATCAATACTGCAATTTAGAAGTACTCTGTTACAAGTCAAAGTCCGGAATTCAAAATTTACTTACTCCAAAGTATTGGCATCATGTACTTAAAGTAGCACAAGTAAAAGTACTAAAATGTTTGAAAATAGCAGATCTACAAGCTCACAATGTGCGTTGTGAGCTTGTAGATCGGCTATTTTCAAATAGCCTAGGTATAAAATAGGTCTAAAGTGGTTAATGTATGTTTAATAATGTAATAATTTATATCTGCAAAGTAACTAGTAACTAAGGTTTATAGTGGATTATTATAATTAATTATAGTGGAGTAAAAGTATAATATTTGTCTCTGTATTTGTCAGATGTAGTGGAGTAGAAAAAAAAAGTAAGTATAGACAATTGGAAACTCCAGTAAAGTAAAAGTACCTCAAAATTGTACTTAAGTACAGTACTTAAGTACATTTAATTAGTTACTTTACACCACTAACTGTAAAGCAATAGGTTACTGTGCTGCAATCCTAGGAAACCTTTAATGGCATTGCTAGATTACTGTGCTAAGTTACAGTATGTGTTATGAATAATGCACTTTGTGTAAAGTCTTGGGTGCAGGTTTGTATAAATAACTACAGTCTGCAGTAGTGAGATTGTGCAGGGAGATTTTTGTGGCTCCGATATCCATGAGGAATTTCAGCCACTAAAATATCCCTCCCTTGCTGGCTTTGATCTCAAACAGACTTTTTTATCTGTCTCGTTGATCTCAATCACACACACACACACACACACACAAACACGCACACGCGCGCACGCATGCTCATGCGGACAAGCTACTATAAGATGCATATAAACTCGCATGCAAAACCACACACATGCTCTTTTGAAGATACTGTACACACAGACACCAAGGCGCAAACATGCTTGCACATGTGCTTAGAAATACACGTAAACACACACACACACACACACACACACACACACACACACACACACACACACACACACACACACACACACACACACACACACACACACACACACACACACACAAACAAGCATTATGCACACGCCTGCATGCATGCACGTGCACACAAAGTCCCAAAACTAACAAGCCTTGAAACTGAATCATGGCGGTACACTGTAACTTTGGATTTTATCTGCTTTCCTATCTCAAGCAAACGGGCTGAATACTGGGCCATTTGTTAGGCCTGTTTCAACAACAGGGCTGCATACTGGACCATTTGTTATTCCTGTTTCAACAACAGCACCGAACAGTCTGGCAAACACTTCATTATCTAACACTCAGTTTGTCCCAAAGACACAGTTTTAGGAGGTCATATTGTATATTATACAAAGCATAAACGTACTATAACATACTATGTTTTTAGTACTTTTAGTTTTTGGGCTTTTTATGCCTTTTATTGATAGTACAGTAGGTTGACAGGAAACGGGGAGAGAGACATGGGGAGTGACACGTGGCAAAGGCCGTCGGGATCGGGACTCGAACCCGCGATGCGCTGTCAGGCCACGTCGAGCCTAGGTGCCCGGACCTCTACGCCAGCCATCTGGGCCAAAGAATGCTTATTTGACGGCCTTAAAATGCTTTTTTTGCATTATACAGTGGTCTCCCTCATACGTTTCACTTTGGACTTTTGCCGTTATGGAAACCCTGCTACGACTCACCACTTTTTTTGTGTGGCACTATAATATAGTATAAAATGTCAATAACGTACAGTAGCGTAAGTTGACCTTTGCCCTATAAGCTCACTTAGGCGTTCGCATAAGCCTGCGTGAGGTGTGTTTGCCCTGGTGTCTGACTTGGCTGAATAGTGGCACTGTGCCTTTACAACAGTGTAAAGAGAAGATTTGCTCTGTAAGCATTTACCCTGGCCTAGCTATATACATGGGGGTCTGTTTGCCTTACTGTCTTACTTGAATGAACCATACAATGAACAGTCCTCTTGCGTAGACTCCATGATGTCGCTCTTTGTCCATTTGATTACGTGTGACTATCTATGGGGTGGCATTTTTGGTACTGTTTGATGTCGCTGTTAGATACTAGATCAGGGGTCTTCAACAGGGGGTCCGGGATCCCTAGGGGGGGTCCTCAGAGTTACTACAGGGGGGGCCGCCAAATCTTTGTGTGTGGATAGGAACTTTACTTTGTATTTTTTCCATTAACCACTTGAACCCTAGCATCCCTATTCTGAGGAGAACTTTAGCCAAAAATAGCAGATCTACAAGCTCACAACGCCTCGCGCTGCGAGGCGTTGTGAGCTTGTAGATCAGCTATTTTCGGCAAAGAGCTTTGATGTAGAGGGAAAAAAGAGCAGACTAAGTACAGAGTGAAATTTCAAGTATCGACGGTTTAAGTGGTTAAATATCTGAAAATATACATTAACATGAACCCAAAATACACTGAAGATTGTGCTGTCAAACAATGAAACTATATGGAATCTATGAAAAAGTTGTGGGGGGTCCCTGCTTCATATGTCTCTCAGCTAAGGGGTCCTTGGGCTGAAAAACGTTGAAGACCCCTGTAGGAGATGGACATTTTTGAGGTTGCCTGTCCTTGTAAAACCTTGTAAAATCCGCCGAAAGACAATTTTACTTTTTCGTCCACTTGGATGGGGCAATGGAACTTCTTCACAGATGGATAAATGCAGCTGAAGTAATACTATTCATTGCGGATGTGTTTCATTTAGGTGTTTCTGTGTGCCAGCATGGACCACAATTAATGTATTTACCTTCAGTGTTAATACAAAATAAACAAGAGAACCAGCAACTTTGTAGTTATCGTTTAGCCTCTCCACCCTATAGATCACCTCAAATATTTTAATCATGATTAGTATCACAATATTACTCGGCCATGTAATTAGTTTCCCTAATGATACATTCACCACATAGCTTAAGTAATGAGTCAGAAAGTAGCTTACATTTCTATCCAAATGCTTCTTATTTGTAGGATGTTGAGTCTTTCCCACAAACCATAAGGTTTGGTGCCTGCATGGTTACATAAAACCACTTAAATTGAGTTTATGCAACCATTCCCTGAAGAAGACCTTGCCAGGTTTCGAAAGTTGGTTTTTCATTCAAATAAACCCTGCATCGTGGCTACAAGTGTGCGGCCCTTTTCTTTACTTTTATACTTGTTTACGAAGGTCAGCAGCACCTCACCAATACTGGTGTGCATCCTGGCACAGAAACTTTAGCCATATTAGCCATTATGGTCTCCACAGCACTGTGACTGTGTGCTGGTTTGAGAGCCTCTCAACCCATTCAAATCCCGAAACACATCTGTGTCATTTTAGATTTCTTTGTCTATTAAAAAATAGCAGATATACAAGCTCATAGCGCGGCACCGAGTGCCGCGCTATGAGCTTGTAGATCTGCTATTTTTGAAAAAGATCGTGAAAAAGTGTGCAAATCTTTGAATAGCCTATATCAATTTTTAACTAAAATCTTTGCTTCTGGGGGTCCCTGGAAGCAAATATTTTTAGATGGTGGGGGGGGGGGGACAGACAAATACATATAATTTTGGGGGTCCTTGACATGAAAAGAGTTTGAGGACCACTGATATTGTAGTTTAAAAAAAAAAAAAACGGTTAGGATTTAGAATCCCCAGAAGCAAAGATTTGAGTTGAACATGTTTTCTTTGAAAAATATATATATTCAAAGGTTTGCACAAATCTTGCACTCGGTGCCGCAATATGAGCTTGTATATCTGCTCTTTTTGAAAGAATGAAATAGTGGTTATAGCTGCAGTCCAAATTTAAACAGATGCGTTCCTGGTCGTAATGGCTTACAGTAACAGTAGCTTCCATGTTTATATGACACACACTTTTCTAGCTAAACTTCCTCGAGCAACATTATCAAAGCGTTATGACAAACAATGACCGTAAGTGTAAGTCTGTTTGTAACTGGAGTCTTTTTCATGTTTATTTATTTCATTAAACAGTTCTGGGTGCCTGGTGGCACAGCGAGTTAACTGTAGTTCACCGACCGCATGTTCTCCTTGTGATACGAGGAGGATATTGCGGTAACACCCCTGGCTCTCATCCTATCTCCATGTCTTCCCATCTCTACTCCCTTTTACTGTCTCACTACACTGCCCCTGTCTCACTACACCGCTGGTTCTCAAAATAGCAGATATACAAGCTCATTGCCGCGCTATAAGCTTGTAGATCTGCTATTTTTGAAAAATCGTGAATCTTTGAATATATATACTTTTTTAAAGCCAACATTTGTTACCCAAATCTTTGCTTCTGGGGGTCCCTGGAACAACATATTTTTTAGATGGGGGTCCGTGGCCAAATGTATATAATTTTGGGGGTCCATGACATGAAAAAGTTTGAGAACCATTGCACTACACTGTTCTGTCTGTCTCACTACACTGTCCTGTGTTATATAAAAGTGGAACAATTATGTTTATTAAGTGTTGATCCAGGTGGACCCCAGTAGCATTAGTGTAGCATCCTGATCTGTTCCTCCTCTCTACTCCTCTAACTCTTTCTCTTTGCCAGCTCCCTCACTATTCTGCCCATTACCCACTTTCATTTTCACTTGATTTCTCTTCTCTTCTCTCCTCCTCCTCTCCTCTCCTCTCCTCTCCTCTCCTCTCCTCTCCTCTCAGTGATGTGTGTAGCCCTTTGCTACATGTTAGTCACTCAGATGATAGTAATGAGAACAGCATGTCAGGTTTGGACTCTGATTCACATTCTGTCTCCCTCCATCTCTCTCATGTAGCAACAGTGAGGCTCACGGTTTAGAGAGAGTGTGTGCTTTATACCTGCAGCTGGAATCCAAGTGAATATCAACAGTTGCTATAGTTTACATATCGTTTTCGGGTAATCAAGCCTTTCTTTTTGTTTTGATGGGACACTTTGTTCATATCGCTTTCGCATTCACATTCTTGTTTTTCTGACAACACAATAATATTGACGTGCTGGGCACATCTAGTGACCTTGCCACCTGTCCTAGACTAAACCATTTTGTTCTAGACTAAACCATTGTGTGAGAAACTGGGGACGGCTCGGGGTGTTTTGCTGGTTTGGGCCTCATCTCTGATATGGCCAGTGCAAATTAAATTGTGATTTCAAACGGTCAGTTCTGCTGACAGTAAGGTATTCTCACATAGGATCAGTGATTAGATTCTGCAGTAGGCCGATGACCTGTGGAAATGATGCCCCATCCGAT
>NC_137624.1:15766292-15790255 GCF_963280865.1 Gymnoscopelus braueri
GGAATTGTGCGTTGCCAGGCAGTCCATCCATAGGGAATGCAAAATTACTCACTGACTTTAAACATGGTCAGACAGATGTGTGCGAGTATCACAGTTGATACATTCATCGCTATATTCAGGGAATGAAATTCGTTAATGTTTTTGCCAACAAAATGCAGATTTGATGTTGTTAGCTCTGGAGGAGCCGCAGATACTGCTGCTCGCGGCACAATGCACACGCTAATTGTATCCGTTGGTACGTCGGCGTCTTGACCTCGTCGTGAAACGTACAGACATCAGCAGCCTCGGTCCTCCTCGCCAAACATAACATTACTCTATTCCCTCTATCCCTTTTTTAAAAAGATTTTAGATCAAAGTTCTGAAGCGTCCAGCCAAAAAGATCAAAATCTTATGTTAATTGTATTCCCCCATCTTTTTATGTCTGTCCTTACTTATTCATTATGTTTGTCCTTGACCTTATGTCGCCTGAGTTTTCCAACCTACCGTCTTTCATCTGCCTCTAGCTCTGTCTCTCTAGCCCTGGTCCTTTGCACTCTCCTCTTCTCTCTCTCTCTCTCTCTCTCTCTCTCTCTCTCTCTCTCTCTCTCTCTCTCGTCCTGTTTTTTTTTTTTGCAGGAGTTCTGAACATACTGTTCACTAGTCAGTCAGTATGTAGATCTTGAACAGCGCTGAGTTGGCTTCTTGGCTCTTACCACTAGTTTGTCCTCCTAGCTCTCTCTCTCTCTGTCACTCTCTCTCTCCCTCTCGATGCGTCTCTCTCCTGTTTTTCCCTCTCTCTCATTCTCTTTATGTAGTCTCTCTATCTATCTACATCTAATACCTACCTACTGTACATGTCTGTGTGTATTATTTCCCTCTTCCTCTCTCTCTCTCCATCTCTCTTTGCCACCTCTTTGCCTCCCATTTCATTTTCCCTCTCTTACTATTACATGTATTTCTCTGTCTCCCTCTTCTCTTGCCTCTCTTGCTGTTTACCCTCGTAGCAGCAGGGCTCTAATGCCGTGGGCCTTTTGTTGTCTTTTTTCTCCTGAATATACGCTCAAAAGTTGAAAATATTTAAACTCATGGCAACCTGACAAATGTGGCAGACGTGAACACGCAGTGCGGAATAGACGCTCAGTGCCTCATCACGCTGCTGGCGTTTCCACTTTCCAGCATAGTGTAAAAATGCAACGCTCCCATTGAAAACTATTCAAAACATAGGCTGCGCTCAAAAAGAAAAGGAACAGGACACAGCCCCTAAGAATGGTGATGTCAGTCTGTGGTGATGTCAGTCTGTCCATCCAACAACTTTGATCCTAAGTAAAAGTGAGATCTCTCAAAATCTTCTGGCTGGATTTGCCATGAAAGTAGCTGAGCACATTAATGCGGCTCCTCCAGGGAGCCGCATAAATGAACCATAGAGATGTTGGTGACCCCATGGCCTTTCCTCTGGTCCAGTGGTTCTCAAACTTTTTCGTGCCAAAATATATGTATTTGGCCGTGGACCCCCATCTGAAAATACGTTGTGCCAGGGACCCCCAGAAGCAAAGATTTGCGTTAAAACTGTTCACTTATGTTGATTTTGTAATGCTATTTTTGAATAGCTAAAGTATAAAATATGGATAAATGGGTTAAAATGATTGTGACGCTTTATTAACCCCCCCCCCCCCCCAAGGACCCCTGGGGGTCCCCGGACACCACTTTGAGAACCAATTCTCTAGTCTAGCACCACCTTAAGGCCAGAAAGCAGTCAGTCGCTAAAACAAAGATACTTTATTTAATTTCACTTTTAAAGCTTGTGTTGTGCGGCATAGTTATCTTCTTCAAAGTAATTTATCCCAGATGATATGCAGTTGTCCCAAGTTCCCTACACTCCCGACAGGTTCAGAAGCACCGCTGGAAGTCCTTATCTGGAAGGTGTTCCCATTCCCATAATTATTCACGTTATTGTGGACAGCTGGAATGTGATTTTAACGTTGGTTTCGGGAAGAAAAAAAAAGACTATAGAACGTCAGGTGGATGCAGAGGGTGTGTGATCACAGGAATGTTTTTCTCTGCCAAGCATTCTTGAATAAGAAACAGCGGTGTGTGTCAACTTGAGTTATACTTGGTTGCATAGCAGTGGCGTACCCACTGTAGAGGCAGGGCAGGCGGTCGCCTGCCCAACTAAGATCTCGCCTCCCCTAAAAAACCCAAATAACCCGAAAATGTGTCATAGCGTGCTTAATGTCCTCAAAGTCACGCATCCAACAAGCTTTGAACTGAGCAAATTGGACCTTCTGTTCCAGAGATAATGGCCAAAACATCTTGAAAACGGCCACTTTCGCCGGTTTTCGATTGAGTTGAAATGTCTTTTTTTGGGGGTAATAGAGGGGGGGGGGGGGGGGGGCAAAAATCTCACCTGCCCTAAATGTAAATCCTGGGGACGCCACTGATGCTTAGGTACGGATTCCACTGTGCCACTTGTAATAGAGCCCGACCGACTTTGGGGGGTCGTGGAGTCGTGGATCACCGCTTACTAATTCGACTTATACTTTGTAAAAAAAAAAAAGTGGAATGTTTTCTAATCAACTTGCAAAACATAAAGTTTCTATTTGATTTAACTTATAAGCATAAAAACAAATAACCTTTTGTAGATACAAAAAAATAAACGCATAAACCAAAATTTTACAAAACTATTTTATTCAGTCACTTGGACCTAAGCCCTATTCCAACATGTTCAATAAGCCGATCTACAAGCTCACAATGTGATACGTTGGCATGTCACATAAAGACATGCCAAAAATAAGGATGCCAGTTTGAACTTGAAAGTGGTTAATATTTTGGACTATTTTGGAGAGAGAGAGTCCGGCCCCGGCAATGTGTTGAGATGTCCTTCATCAAGACACTTATTAACCCCTTTCTGCTTCCTCCCTGCGCTCAGTCTGACCACTTGAGCAACAATCAGCTGGGTGACAATAGGCTCTATGCACAGCAGCCATATTATCACTTCCTTCACAGGTGTTACCAATGGTACTAATGAAGGCTCTGTTCCATTTAGTGGAGCACAGTGGTTCTCTGATTTTTCAATTTCCACGACCCCCATAACTCTGAGAGTGTACAAATGGAACCAAATACGGGTCCATTTGGTTCCATTTGTACACTCTCAGAGTTACACATCTGTAAGGGGCCATTTGGAAACCCCTTAAGGAACCATGAGGGTCCCTGGACCCACATTTTAGACCCACTGGTGTAGCAGAGTGTTTCCAGTGAGCCAACATGTACAATATCAGCACCCTGACTCTGTTTGACCAGAATGGAACAGAGCCTTCATTAGTATCATTGGTAACACCTGTGAATGTCTTCACAATATGGCTGCTGTGCATAGAGCCTATTGTTGGAAACGGCATTTCCTCCACGGGATCAAATAGGTCTAATTATTGTTATACGCAGACAGACCCTCTTCTAGACGACTCAGCCCCTAGGAGCCACGCCGTTAAAAAAAAAGACTTGGCATAAGAGGAGGAGAACATGGGTTGACATTTCTCCAAAGGGAGCTGATAATATCTCCACTCCAGACATTTCTCACTAAATTGTCTACACATTCGGTAGACTGTCTGATTAATTCCCCATGATTTAACACATGAAACCAGTAAACCTGCCGCAGTAATTTTTCTGGTAAAAGTATCAGTTCCTGTTTAAACAAAGAAATATTAACTTGGCTGTATTTGTATGCGCTGGTAGCTGTTATATAACAGTCTCGCATTGACATTGCCACAACTCTGCCGTAGCCTACTAGGGCGTAGATGGGCTCGTGGATGTCCTTCCTCGACCCTGTCACCCTGGATGACCCAGGACAGCACACACCATCATTTATGATGAACGGTTTGGCCACAATGTGGACATTTTGTCTGGGATGCCGATAAATCAATATCGTACTGCGCAGCAGTGGTTCTCAAACATTTTCATGTCAAAGACCCCAAATTGACCCCTGAAATTTCGTCTGGGACGCCGATAAACCAATAGCGTGCAGTGGTTCTCAAATACTTTCATGTCACAGACCCAAAATTGATATGTACAGTATTTGGCCACGTACCGCCATTTGAAAAGATTTTGTTGCCGGGGACATTTTTTGAAAATGGTGGTACCCCCTCAAGGACGGTCCCCTGGGGGTCCCAGGACCCACATTGGGAACCAATGTCATACAGTGTGTTGCACACATTAGAACTTAGAACTTGTGCTGAGTGACACATTCTGAGAACTCCCCTCTGTCTCTGTGCCACCTGTCTGCCTCTATCTCTCTTTCTCTGTTTGTCTCTCTCTAGCAATGTGTCTCTCTCTCTCTGTCTCTCTACTCTCTATCTGTGTCTCGCTGACTTTAAATCTGTTGCTTTACTGCCTCGTTCTCTCTCTCTCTCTCTCTCTCTCTCTCTCTCTCTCTCTCTCTCTCTCTCTCTCTCCCCCTTATCTCCCTCTGCCTCTATCTCTTTTTCTCTCACTTTTCCTCTGGTCTGGTCTCCTGTGTTGACAAGCTATCCATTGATCAGTATGTGTCTACACCTGTGTCATTTTACAAGGTAGAAGTGCAAGTGTGTGTATATGCGCATGTAAAGGTCATGTCATGGGATCACAGAGAGCACAGATGTTACAGATAAAGGGCCAACTCTGGCCTCTGGCTTTTAGCAAGTCTTGAGTCATACTGCCTAGCTGCACAGCTGTGTGTAGTCTATCTATATTGATTTATGCAGTGGTGGAAAAAGTACTCAATTGCTTTACTTAAGTAAAAGGATCAATACTGCAATGTAGAAATACTCTGTTACAAGTAAAAGTCCGGAATTCAAAATGTACTTGAGTAAAAGTACAAATGTATTGGCATCAAAATGTACTTAAAGTACCAAAAGTAAAAGTACTCATTATGCAGACTGTCCCATTTCAAGTTTTGAAATGTATAAACATCTTTTGAAAATAGCAGATCTACAAGCTCACAATGCGTCGCATTGAGTATAAGTAAAAGTATTGGAAATTGGAAATACTCAAGTGAAGTACAAATAACTCAAAATTGTACTTGAGTACATTACTTAAGTAAATGTACTTAGTTACTTTACACCACTGTATGTAACTAACCCCATGTTTGGGCAAAAGTAACCCCATCCAAATTCAGTAACTTTCTACACTGATTACAGTATAATCATTAGGTTGTACTCTGTACTGCATCATGTCTCGAAAATGAACCGTTTGTTGGACAAAAGCAGGATAAACCCAAGACAAATGAATGAGGGAGAACTGGTGTAATAACCATGTTGATGGAATGCAGATAGTAGTTAGATTGGTATTCAAATCCTCGACCTTCGGGATCCATCAGGATGGAATTTTCCGACCACAGCCAAAAAGTTAACATAGTAGTGTGGTTGCGCCAGCTGACAGCAATTGAACATGGTCCAAAAAAAAGTCCCCCCGATTTGAAATAGACTCAAAAAACAACTAGAGTGTATCGCTCGCTGTGATTTTATGATGGACCTCAAGGTTAATATATTATAATATGCAGTAGAATAAACATTGATGGTAACTGTAACAAACGGTCAGATAAAACTCAACGGTAACCTATTGTAACATGCAGTAGAATGAAACTCAACGATTACTAACATTCTCCACAGTAAAACCCAACGGTAAAACACTGTAACACGTAGTGTTTGTTTAGCTTCTTTTTTTGGTAGCAGGTGAAGATACATAACATTAATCATAGAACTTGTGGCATAAATAGTATGTTTCAGTAAGATACAAACATTAAGTATTGTTTTATCTTAACAAAAAAAGAAGAAGAATCACAGTTTTTATTATACCTCGGAGTGCCATTATTATTATTTTTTGTCTAGTGGTTAGTTGAAAGTTGACAATATAACTGGCATTTTTAGACTCTTGAGCCCAGTACATGCTCCTTCCAAAGTTTCTTCAGAAGGGAGATATACAACTACAAATTGACACATTTCTGATGGCCGATTTCTCAGAACTTGTGCACCCCCAGATGTCATGTGGTAAAATTTCAGCCCTGATGGCGGGACACGGGAACGGAATCACCGATCAATCTGCCAAGATCATTGAGTTAGACTAGACGAGAAACCCTGAACTAAGCTTCACATGGACTGGAAAAGAACAGCTGAAAGTGTCTTAACCGGAAGCACAGGAAGTGCAGGGATACAGGAAGCTGCGTCAGGCTGGATAACATGTACAACTGTACTTCCTGTGCTTCCAGTTAGACACTTTTTGGCATAGTGGTTTCCAGGCCTTATCTGTTATCTCCTCGTGAGACGGAGATAACGCTGGGAACGAGGTTAAGCTTTACAGTAAAAGCTGGGGTTGTACTTAGCGGCGCATGGGTGCCGCGCGTCGGAAACACCAGATCTTCAAGCTCACAGCGTGTCGCAGTGCGACCGCGTCGTGGGCTGGTAGATCTGCTATCGTCTATTTTCGGTGCACGTCACCAGCGCACAGCCGAGGATAAATCATGCATAATGGTTCCAAGCATCCCTTCTGAGCCTGCAGCCATGTTGAGTTCTTTGCTTTCCGTCTCTGTCTTTCACTGTTCTCTGTGTTGATCAAATTACATATAACACACACGCACGCACGCACACACACGCACGCACGCACGCACGCACGCACGCACGCACGCACGCACGCACGCACGCACGCACGCACGCACGCACGCACGCACGCACGCACACACACACACACACACACACACACACACACACACACACACACACACACACACACACACACACACACACACACACACACACACACACACACACACTGTGGTGGAAAAAGTACTCAGATATTTTACTTAAGTAAAAGTAGCAATACCACAATATAAAAATACTCTGTTACAAGTAAAAGGCCTGTGTTCAAAATGTTACTTGAGTAAAAGTGCAAAAGTATTGGCTTCAAAATATACTTAAAGCACCAAAAGTAA
This sequence comes from Gymnoscopelus braueri, assembly GCF_963280865.1. Taxonomy (NCBI): domain Eukaryota; kingdom Metazoa; phylum Chordata; class Actinopteri; order Myctophiformes; family Myctophidae; genus Gymnoscopelus; species Gymnoscopelus braueri. The sequence continues at coordinate 15,773,224 of NC_137624.1, forward strand.
AAGTACTAAAATATTTGAAAATAGCAGATCTACAAGCTCACAACGCGTTGCGATGCGACATGTTGTGAGCTTGTAGATCGGCTATTTCCAAATAGCCTATTTATGAAATATAGGGCTTAAGTGGCTAATGTATGATTTATAATGTAATAATTTATATCTGCAAAGTAACTAGTAACTAAAGCTTTCAAATAATTGTGGTCGAGTAAAAGTACAATATTTGCCTCTGAGATGAAGTGGAGTAGAGGTAAAAGTATTGAAAATTGGAAAAAATACCTCAAAATTGTACTTAAGTACAGTACTTGAGTAAATGTACTTAGTTTCTTTACACCACTGCACACGCACACACACTCACACGCACGCACACACACGCAAGCATGCATAAAAAAAGAGTGTGTTCCAAATGCACCCACATGGGCACCTACAGTACTATAGTTACAAACACACCAGTGATGAATGTTACTTACTCTGTTACTTATAGGGAGGTTTTTCAATAGAGCGTATCAATATTTTCTTAACACCCCTGTTGGACACTGTGTGTGTGTGTGTGTGTGTGTGTGTGTGTGTGCGCGCGTGTGCGTGCGCGTGTGTGTGTCCATATGGTAAACTTTCGTCTCCATTGTGTACTGTTTTTGTGTCCATTGTGTGTAGTTGTTTTCAGTAAGTTATCAGTAATAGCTGTATCATACACTCCATTGCATTGTGTGTGTGTTTGCATTTTGTGTGTGTGTGTGTGTGTGTGTGTGTGTGTGTGTGTGTGTGTGTGTGGATAGCTGGCATCTGGTAGCCATCTTGCCCTGGCTCCCGAGCTGAAGGAAATTCCAGTGCAAGAGCTGAGGCCAAGATACTACCACTCCACACACACATATATGTACACATAGAGACACACACGCACACACAATACAAAGAGACACATGCACACACTTGCACTACACACACACACACACACACACACACACACACACACACACACACACACACACACACACACACACACACACACACACACACACACACACACACACACACACACACACACAGCAGGAACACACATATACATAATGGAAAGGCCACAATACAACTAACATTGAACAGATTTGATACTAAAGCCAACGACACATACACAACTCTTTCTCTCTGAGACACACACACACACACACGCACACGCACACGCACACACACACACACACACACAGAGGCCTTGGGCTGGTTAGGTCCTGTATCAGTGCACACATGGCACCCATTACTCCCTCTTGTGTGTTTAGGCACTGGCAAAAGCCAGAGGCTGCCCTGGCAACTAGACCTCCAGATAATACTGACACAGCTCTACTCTGTCTCCCTGTCTCTCTCTGGCACCGTCATCCATCATATATCTTTGTCTTCCATATTTGCAGCATTAGTACAGTATTTGATATATTGCAGTGATAATCTCAACCTTTTTTCTGGATCAGGGCTCACTTGAAAATCTGTAAAGCATTCACGGCCCACCCCTATGACCATTTTGTTTAGTGGTCAGATGGGCGTGCAGATGGGCGTGCATTTTCAGTGCATGTTGGTCAATCAATCTATTGTGTTCTGGCTTGAATCAATAGGACTAACATAGCATACTTTAAGTAAATATTATGTTTTTTTAATTATTATTTTGTATTAAAATCGTAGTCCTTTGTCAATTATTTGGGGGCCCGCTTGCAATCCCCTACGGCCCACCGGTGGACCCTGGCCCACAGGTCATGGTAGTTACTTAGAGATGTTAACAATTAATCTATAATCGATTAACTTCCGTTACTCCGATTTTCAATTAATAAAAAAAAAAAAAAAAAATCCTATTATCACACGGGGAAATGATATTCCATTTAAATAGGGATTGGGAAACCAAAACAAAGCGGCTCCGCAAAACCGGATGGGCAAAATCCGGAAAGAGAATTATTATTATTATTTATTTTTTCAGTAGGCGTGGCCGAGACCTGATCACACAGGTCTTTAATGACGAATACCAGGCTTAATGTTAATGTTATATACATCGAGCCAATTATGTTTCTGCACTCATTTTCGGTTTCGGACAAGATTTTTTGGGTCCTAAAAACCGCCGCTTATCAATTCATTGGTTAATCGATCGATAAGGTTATCAACTATCAATTAATGAATGAATCGATCATTTGCATCCCTAATGGTAGTCATTGTAGAAGTTGGCCTTCATGCATTCATGATGCAGGCCTATGAATCCTGTATTAGTACCAGTGCTGTAGGCTGTGTTCAGAATCACATATCTAGACACTGCAACTGCATACTGTATGCTAGTCCTTGCTCCTTGTAGTTGTACCCAGTATAAAATAATGCCAAAATGTCCATGTAGCGTACTACAGTAAGTCACATGACCACATGACCACGTTCAGTTCAAATGTGGTAAATGTGTTTACCTCAAAGAAGTGCTGTGCAGTGGTCCTCGTCAGTGTCATAACAGGGGGAAACACAGCTGCAACTAATAAAATTAATGGTGGGTTTGATTTTAGGTCTACCAGCCAGTAAGCGTCGACAATGCTATCGACTATTGTCGATGCTTGCCCCTTGGGCAAGGCACTATTAATGTTATAAGCTGCAGCTGTCTTTGCCCTGCGATGACACGTCTGTGAAACAGGTCATTGTTTAGAAAAATGAAATCAGAAAGGACTGCGGTGCAGTGTGGGGGTACAGCGCACCATGAAGATGGCCAGTGTGTAATATGTCATCCTGGTATCTTTGACATACTGGAAAATATTCATGGGGTTCACATTTACTGTGTATTACTTACCCAGTCTTAGACCTGGCTCAGACTTATCCACTTGAACACTAGCGTGATGCATCCCTCCCTATATATTCTGGGGCTAACATTCAGCAAAAATAGCAGATCTAACTGTAGGCCATTGTTTCTCAGAGTGGGGTCCCCCAGGGGTCCTTGCGGGGGTTCCTGGGGGTCCCCGGAACCACTTTGAATCTGTATCCGGCTATTTGAAGATAGCTCATCTCTACAAGCTCACAACACATCACGATGCAACGCATTGTGAGCTTGTAGATCTGCAAATTTCAAAAGATCTTCGAAAAAAGCGTGAACAATTTGGAATATTTTTGAATTAATTTATCTACACAAATCTTGTATGGGGGTCCCTGGCACAAAATATTTTTAGATGGGTGTCCCGCGGGCCGCGGCCAAATATTAATTTGAGGCTCCTTGACATGAAAAAGGTTTGAGAACCACTGCCGCAGGCTATTTTCTGCAAAGATATTTAGCGTAGAGCGAAAACAGAAGGGGGCCTAATAGATCCCGTAGGAACCTGGTCAACTAAGTATAGGGTTTAAGTGGTCAAGTTACAGAAATTACAAATCAGGACTCGCCGCTTTTCTGTGGCTCTTAAGGGGCCGTGTCCATCAAGGCAAACAGTGCAGCGTAAGCCTTGAACTGTTTTCAACTGTTCTCAAAGTGGGGTCCGGGGACCCCCAGGGGTCCTTGAAGGGGGTACCAGGGGATCCCCAGCAAAATGAGTTAATATAGACCAATTATTTGTTTACCAACATTGAGACTGAACACACAGGTGATTGTTTCATGCAATCAATTCCCAACATGGGTGCGGAAATAGAGCAATGAGCGCACTGGCCAATACAAACTAATAGGCGAGTACGCCGTAATTTCCGAACGCACCCTCAGTGCCGGACCTGCGCGCGTAAAAATAGCAGATATACAAGCTCGTAGCGCGGCACCGAGTGCCACACTATGAGCTTGTAGATCTGCTATTTATGAAAAATCCCTGGCACAAAATATTTTTTGAGATGGTGGGGTCCGTGGCAAAATGCATATCATTTTGGGAGTCCTTGACATGAAAAAGTTTGGGAACCACTGATCTAGAACAGTGGGTTTTAGACCTACTGGCCTACTGTATACACCATCTGGTGGTCCTTGAGATTAAACATCTCTGATCTAGAAACTACTGCAGTGTGACGAGTAGCGGTGCTGCAACGGTTAATTGAACACACAGCAGGCACACAGGCATAATGGAAAGGCCTCAATGCAGCTAACATAGAACAGATTGAATCAATTGAATAAAAGGTTGTTTTGCTGATGTTCTCAAATGTTTATTCATACTTTCTGTCAGCGTTATGAATGAAGCTTCAGACTGTTTGGTATAGCCCTGTACACAACACACACATACAGACAGACAGACAGACAGTCACACGCGCACGGCCGCACGCACACACACACACACACGCGCGCGTGCGCACGCACACACACACACACACACACACGCGTGCGCACACACACACACACACACACACACACACACACACACACACACACACACACAGTCAGGTGGGCAGTTACACAAACACGTAGCACACGGAGACGCACATGCACATATGAATAATTGTGTGTACGTTTGGAACCAAGCTAGCACAAGGACATAATTTACATAAAAGCACACACACAGACACACACACAGACACACACACACACACACACACACACACACACACACACACACACACACACACACACACACACACACACACACACACACACACACACAGACATGCACACACACACACCTAACACACATCAGTCAGTGGTTTTGTTATCACCCGGAAAGGTCAGGGTATAACAGTGTGTTCTGTGGTTGCCGTGGTAACCAGAGTAAACACGAGATCCATTGTTGTCCATCCCCTGCTAAAGACTTGGCTTGACCGCCCGTCTTGTTAGCAGTAGTAGCCTACATATGAACACACACACACACACACACACACACACACACACACACACACACACACACACACACACACACACACACACACACACACGTCCATAAATATTCATGCATACCACACACACATACGCAACACTAACACACATCCATATGCACGCACGCGCATAATTGGTGTCAATCAGTTAATCAGTCATTTATGATCTGACCTTCTCAGTTTTTCCTCTTGAAAAGGACATCCAGTAAAAGCCTGTTGCTCGCGCACAGTTCAGAGTAGGGCACACAAATACAGCCGGGCAGTTATCACTGTGTATGCACGTAGTGTGTGTGTGTGTGTGTGTGTCTGTGTGTCTGTGTGTCTGTGTGTCTGTGTGTGTGTGTGTGTGTGTGTGTGTGTGTGTGTGTGTGTGTGTGTGTGCGTGTGCGCGTGAGCGAGCGCGTGCGATCTACACAAGTTGGCCCATTTGTGCACGACTCTTGCCATATAGCGACTGCATTCCAACTCTGCGCTGTCATTTTGTCTTTTTCTCTTTTTAACCTTGTAGTTAAAGGCCTGTGTCTTTCTGCTAGCCCCCCCCACCCCAACCCCCCCTCTCTTTCTTTCTCTCTCTCTGTCTCCTTCCCTCGTAAAGCTCTGTCTGAATGTGCTGTGGCATGCCTGAGTGTGTTGGTGACTCACTCTGTGGGATTGCGCTGCTAACACTGAAAGGGGGATGGCTAACACAACTCCTTTTGGGACCGGGTTTTACTCATCCCTCGGGGTGGTGAATAAAAAACCTCATTTTACTATCAGCTCGATTTTAGAAAAGGAGGGTTTTTATTGAGAGAAAGTGGTGGATTTTGGCGGGATCGCCAACAGTAGGTTTTCTCATCCATTGCCATGTACTTTTGGGAGGTGAAGTTGTTTATTATTATTAATGAATCGCTGAAGCTACTGTATGTAAGTCCTTACAATGGGTTCACTTGCAGTGGTGTGAAGTAACTAAGTACATTTACTCAAGTACTGTACTTAAGTACAATTTTGAGTATTTTTTACGTTACTGGAGTATTTCCAATTTTCAGTACTTTTAGTTCTACTCCACTACATCTCAGAGGCAAATATTGTACTTTGACTCCACTATAATTATTTGAAAACTTTAGGAACTAGTTACTTTTTAGATATATAAATTTAGAATTCCGGACTTTTACTTGTAACAGAATATTTCTACGTTGCAGTATTGATACTTTTACTCAAGTAAAAAATGTGAGTACTTTTCCCACCACTGTTCACTTGACACCACGTTGTGTGACGTGACCCTGACCTCGGGGGGGTCATAGGGTCAACATAGGTAACTGACTGACTGACTTACTGACTCCCTGTAGTTGAAACATGCACGTGTGACTGTCACGCCCTCAGTGTGTTGCAGACGGTCAGTGACATTTTTCCCAAACAAACTCATCATTGAAATGTTTGCATCTCCTCTATCCCACAGCCTGCGATGTGCACTGGGCGAGTTCATTCAACTCAGGTAATGGTTCATCAAGTAACCGAACAGAAAGTTGTGAAGCTTTTCATTATAACAGACAAAACCCAGCCCCTTCCATACCCATGCTTCCTACTAGAGGGTTGACTTGACAGTGTAACATTATTGGCAACTCAGCCACTTTGGCTGTGAAAAATCATCATAACCATTTTAATGTGTAGATACATTTAAAATAATCTTCACTTGACTTGATAACGAAATTGAAGTAGCCTGCCAGAAGTACGTTTTTCTCGCTTTGGCTGCCATAGTCTTTATATGGCATATAACGACATACAAGGGGTGTGGAGCCTGCCTTGTTTTGAAACGCGACCACAAATATCACACATTGCAGCGAGGCAGAAACCACACTTTGCTTATTATAATGAATGTGCATTGACACTCACCCTAAATAGAGGGCGAGTGTCCTCCTGACTCAGTGTAATGGAAAATGTCACTGCTTTGGGGAATCTCTCATTAGACCAATTTAATTAGCTGTGCCTGTGAGTGTCAAACAAACAGAATCTAATTTACCAGATTGCAAGCTTTTTTTCTTTTTCTTAAAAAGAAAGAAAATCTAATCTGATTATGTAATCCAAAGATGTGTCATTACTGATGCATCATGAGCCAAATGTCATGGTTTATCACCTCATCCTGACTGCCAGCGATCGAGCGATCCGACGACGCTATGGCGTGAGAAACGAGTCTTGATTTGGCGTTGCGACATTGCCTGAACCAATCAAATTAACTAATGAGTAACCAATGAGAGAAGAGGAAAGGAATGTGTCCGCTTCACGAAGCTATAACATGACGTGCACGTGCGCACACACACACACACACACAGACACAGACACAGACACAGACACACACACACACACACACACAGTCTCCTTTCGATATGTCCTCCATACACATGCATGCATGCACAAACACAGTATGCATAGACTGGTGTCACAGGTCTCCCTTAAATAGTAGTCCCTTCCTTAACCCATTATATACTGTTTGACTGTATCATCCTGTAATGAAGTAACGGGGGTCTCACTGTACTGTTACTTTGATGGTTTGAACTACTACTGAAATAGGCTATACATAAGAAGTAATGAGGGCCTTACCAATTACCATAACGTGAACAATCCTCAAATATTTGAAGTACATCAGGACTCAGGAGCAATGTGAGCTAGAGAAGCTACTGTGTTGTCTGTCCACTATTTGATCATCCAAGTTATACTGTATAGTTATATAAACAAGTAAGACGCGCGAACGCTGGAAGCGAACGCAGCTCGAAAATATTGTGTATTTACGGACTTCCGCGTTCGCAAATAGCCGTTTTCTCTAATGGGTGCAAAAAAAACATGCCTGTTTTATTCATTTGTGTCTCATCTTTTACTTTTCAAGCCCTCAGATACACACTCTTTCGACCCTCCCTTTTGCAGCTTGTTGCTGGTAACACTGTCTCTTTAAGCTGTCTAACAAGGTGTGTGTGTGTGTGTGTGTGTGTGTGTGTGTGTGTGTGTGTGTGTGTGTGTGTGTGTGTGTGTGTGTGTGTGTGTGTGTGTGTGCGCCCATATACTTTTGTTTGTGTGTGCATGCATGCATGCATGCATGCTGGCATCTGTGTCCAACCTGGTGTCAATATCCATGGCTACATTCTACTGTCTGCTTGGCTCCTACTGGAAGAGTATGAGAGGTGACTGGTAGGGGTGAGTCACAGCATGGGGCTGCACACACACACACACACACACACACAAAGCACTACCTATGGAAAGACACAACACTGATAGAAAGTTGAGAACTATTAGTGGCATCTGTCTTTGTCACAAGAGAGACTTACAGACAGACAGACAGACAGACAGACAGACAGACAGACAGACAGACAGACAGACATGTGCGTGCGTGCGTGTGTGCGCGCGCACACACGCACACACGTACAAAATTACAAGAGATAGTGTGAGACACGCAGACAGACAGAGAGGGAGACATGCAGACAGACAGAGAGGGAGACATGCAGACAGACAGGGAGACATGCAGACAGACAGAGAGGGAGACATGCAGACAGACAGAGAGGGAGACATGCAGACAGACAGAGAGGGAGACATGCAGACATACAGGGAGACATGCAGACAGACAGAGAGGGAGACATGCAGACAGACAGAGAGGGAGACATGTCTGTTTCTCCAACACTGTCTCCCCTTCAGTGCAGACAGATAGAGAAGGTATAGCGAAAGACAAAGAGAGCTAGTGACAGAAAGTTGAGTAAGGTACAGTATATGGCAGGTTGTAGACAGCCTGCATTCCTGTGGTGACACAGATATGGTTGCCATCCTTAGGCCTTAAGAGTGTGTGTGTGTGTGTGTGTGTGTGTGTGTGTGTGTGTGTGTGTGTGTGTGTGTGTGTGTGTGTGTGTGTGTGTGTGTGTGTGTGTGTGTGTGTGTGTGTGTGTGTGTGTGTGTGTGTGTGTGTGTGTGTGTGTGTGTGTGTGTGTGTGTGTGTGTGTGTGTGGGGGGGGGGTGTGTGTGTGTGTGTGGGGGGGGGTGTGTGTGGGGGTGTGTGTGTGTGTGTGTGTGTGTGTGTGTGAGCGTGCACGCAGGTGCATGTGTTACGTGCGTGTGTGGATGCGTGTGTATGCATGCGTGCGTGTTTGTTAGTACTTAAACATAGCCTAATAGCTCGCTGGGGTTCTGCGTAATTCCAACCCCTTTGTTCATTCAGTACTGTAACTCTACACTTTGAAGGCTAATGTACCCAAATTCATTCAAATTCAAATAGCTTCATTTTCCCGTTAGGAAATTAACTTAACTAAAACAAAAATGTGGACATAGTTCAACAGGAAGGAAACCATTATTTGAACAGCCCTCTCTCTCCAAGTGCACTCATTCTCTTATTTATTCTGTATCGGTTTTTAAACCGTTCAAAAATTGCTTTGGTATTCTTGGTTTTGGTGGAGAACCTCATGGGACCTTTACTGGGGCTGAATGGTTTTAGGTAGACATCATGCACAAAATCATCTTGGATAAAATAATTGTTTAAAATGCATTGCATACTTCCTCTAAGAATCAATCACATCCTCTTTTGATTTTTGTAATAACTGCAAAGCCATAATTTGATAAAGCGTACTCCTCCACTCAAAAATGTCATAAAAATAGAGACTATTCTACGAATATTGCAAAGACAACATAGAAACAACATGTAACCACATGAACCCCAGCATCCCTATTATGGGGGGAACATTTTGTGAGCCTTTTACTTGGGAATACGGTCAACAAAGTATAGAGTTTAAGTGTTTAAATTGATGGGGAGAACGATCAAAATTTGGTTTGTCAAACAAAATGAAACACGCAGCCGTCAGAAAACAGACACGGAAGGATTTTTGTTCAGAAAACATGAAAGTCAAAATGTCATAGTTTGCAATACTCATTTACTTTGACAAAGGCATCACAGCTGAAACGTTAAACGTTAATTTTAAGCTCCTACTAGTTGTAGCAAAAATAAATTAGCGTTGGCGAAAAATGTGTATATTCATGAATACATGAAATACATGACAGTTTTGAGACAAAGCATAAATCTGACTTTTTGTGGGGTGATTAGATTCAGATTCAGATTCACTTGATTGTCACTTAGATGCACTGGTTAGGCACATACATGTGAAAACCCTACGCTCGGGAGCTCCATTACAATAAAACCATGATAAAACGACAACGTAAAACACTCAATAAACAATGAAAAACTGTTTTTTTGCCTGACCCTCTCAAAGGCCCATGTGGGCCCTGAAAGACCACTGGAGGGCCTCTGGCCTTACTTTATCCCTGTTGACACTGGAAGAGAATGTGGTTTTCTCCTATTTAGCTTCCAAATGGCCACTGTCCACTAAGGGAAAAGGGCTTGTGGTATTATCAAGTTAGAGAGGGATTCCACTACATATGCGGTTCCCGTCCAGTTTGGCCAGGTACACAGATGAGTGACAGAGAAAGCGCAGCTGTTGAAATGTTATGATTATTGAGGATTAAGTGATAGTGGATCGCTTCACACTGCATCTGAAGCAACACATAACCCTTTGTTACTGTCTGTCTCCACTACACCAGTGGTTTTCAAACTTTTTCATGTCAAGGACCCCCAAATTGACACTTATCAGCCCGCGGACCAACTTTTGAAAAGATATGCCAAGGACCCCCATAAGAGAAGATGTGTACGGCTCTAGCAGTAATTTTCAACCATTTTAATTTCAAGGACCCCCAGTTTGACATGCATTAGGCTACGGACCCCCATTTAATGGCATTTCTATCCCTGGGACCCCAATTTATATTGTAAAATCAATGTTCATTTAACTCTGAGAGTGTACAAATGGAACCAAATGGACTCGTTAGGGTCCATTTGGTTCCATTTGTACACTCTCTGAGTTACAGACCCATAAAGGTCAATTTGGTTCCTATATCTATCATTTAGCTGGGGACCCCCTGGAACTCCCTCAAGGACCCCTGGGGGTCCCCGGACCCCACTTTAAGAACCAATGTTACACTGTCTACTTCTCAGCTTTCCTTCTGTCTGTTTCTCCAACACACTGTCTCCCCTTCAGCTTTCCTATTGTCTGTCTATGCTACACTGCTCAACCACCAAGGCAAAATGCAAAGGACAGATGAGGAAAAGCAGTGGACTAATACATGAAAAGTAATGTCGGTGCCCCTTTAAAAACACAGACAGAGAACACAATTGCTGTTATTTGATGGCTTAATTCCATAATGAATGGACCGATGCTTTGACTTCACATGAGATCTTCCTCACTGTAGCCTGTGCACGTCTAATAGTAATAACCCATAATAGCCTTGTGGGCGATTTAAGGCAAGCACATTTAAATGCCACACGAGCAGAGGCAATAGCCACACGTCACAAGGTCACCAGTTCAAATTCAAACTTCCGTCCTGACGCTGGAAGTGCCACAAATGTGTCTTTAAAAACCGCAATAACCTCTAATAATAACTACTAGGCCTGCTACTGTCAGATGACATCCCCTGTCCCTCTGTCCCCCGTTTCCTGTTTGCTGCTGCTGCAAAATGTACCCTTTCTCTCCAAGGATATAGCACACCAACTCGGTTGATACATCGATGGTCTAAATCTAATGCTGGGGTCTTCAAAAAAAAATCAGGCCAAGGACCCCCTAGCTGAGAGACAGATGAAGCGGCCAGGGACCCCCGCTAAATATTGTATACAATTGTGTTGCAGATTACAAAAAAATCATAGATTTCATAGATAGCTGGATTCATGTTAACACATTAACCGCCAAGAACGTAGTCCTACGGTCCGTTAAATCCAACTGTTAAGCGCCGAGACCGTAGCCCTACGGTCCACGGTCTTTTCGCGCTAAAAATGTCCGGGTTCACTTTCGGAATTTTTTTGATCCACTTCCGTTTCCGGTTTGATGACCGGAAACGGAATTATTTGGGATCCGGTTTTGACGATCACGTCCGCTCCCATTCTACAGACGAAACTGAAACTCAATTCTCTTCCTGTAGTTTTTTCTCCTCGCATTTCACTGTTTAACGTAATCCGCTCTAACTACAACATGGATGCCCCGTTTGACACGTGATTTTCACTGGGAGATACGTTGAGATGTCGCGGATGTAAACAGACCGTTTACGGCTCAATCTTAAGGATTTTAACAAGATCTATGGCGACATGAAAAAAACAAAAAAACAACAAAAACACCTTGGCACTGGTGAGTACATTATGAGATTAACCTCTGGCGGTCGATGTGTTAATGTGTATTTTCAGATAGTTACCCTTTAAACCCTCGATATTTAGTCAACTTGACCGTTGGCTCTGTACTTGGTCTGCTCTTTTTCCCTCTACGCCGACTCTCCGAAAATAGTGGATCTACGAGCGCACAACGCCTCGCAGCACACAAAGATTTGGTGGACCCCCTGTAGTAACTCTGAGGACCCCCTAGGGGTCCCGAAGAGCCCTGGTCTAATGTGAAACAGGTTATGTCAGCAGTGCTATAGCCTTATGCCTCTCAGCACACACTGGCCTACTGTCATCTACTAGTGTTTTGTATTGTCTAATGAGAGTTTGAGCGACCCAAACGTCACTTATTTTAACTTGTTTTATTAGACTAAAGTATTTGGTCTACAAATGCCTTCTAAACCAGTATTCAAGATTTTTCAAAAAATGTTCAAAAATAGCAGATGTACAAGCTTCTAAGCGCGGCACGAAGTGACCCGCTGTGAGCTTGTAGATCTAATTCTAAAAATCTAAAATGACACTGATGCTTTCCCGGATTTAATGGGTTAACAGATAGAGAGTAGCACTTATCCCTCATGGATTCTACACTAAACAGTTGATTATTTTGTGTATTTTGTTTTTATTATAAAAAAAAAACACGCTGATTATTCGATTAAGGAAGGCTTCATCCCTCCCCACACACCCACTACTCTCCACTCCCCCCTCCAGACTCCACACTATGGGCGACAGGGCTTTCAGTGTGGCTGGCCTTAACCTCTGGAATGCTCTTCTTCGGGCTCCGCTCCAGTCCATATCGGTGTGCTTCTTTTTCTTCTCAAAAACTGAAAACTCACCTGTTTGCGTTAGCCTTTTCCCGGTGCTTCGTAGTGTGTATTTTGTGTATTTTTACACTATTTTGTTTTTATTTATAAATGTGATAAATCAAATATTTTTTATTTGATTAAGAAAAGATTGCTGGGAATAAGCGACAGGTGTTCAGAAGAAAAACATGCCATTCGTGAAGGGAGAAAAATAAATAAACTCCCACATACTCTTCCTGAGTTGCATGTAGAAAATGCATTTAGACAACAACGCTTTGGTCCATAACCTGATGAATTGGATTGATCGAAAAATTGTCTCAATAAAGTAGTGAGTTTTAGCGAAATAAACTGGTTGGTTGTTCATGATGAGAACGCAAGTCGCTGTTGTTGTTTGCTATTTCGAGACCTTATATATAACGTATATCCTGATTCACTCACTGACTCTGTCTGTTCCTTTGGAATGAACTTGAAGAAACAAACGACAAACAGGGACACTTACAGAATTCTTTAGAACCAGAATTCCATCTCTCTGAACACAATCTTTGAAAGTGGGGGGACAAAGCAGCGTTTTAGTGATTCTCACGGCGTAGCAACATCGTTCTGAACGATATTATCATGACAATGGCCAGCCAGCCTACTGGGCATATAGCTCATACATACAGCATAGATTGTATATCTTTGCTTCATGAGACCTGATGTGCAAGACCCTGAATCTTACATGAATTAACTTCTTGTCTCTCTGAACGAGAACATCAGCGAAATATCAATGAAATAGTTTATGACGTAAAAGCAATTCAAATTGTCATTCAAGAATCAAGAGGGATTTCTTACTCATACCAAGGTCCAAGCAGCAACATTTTGAAACATAATATGTATTTTATGAATGTTGAGGTTATTATTTACTGTACGTCAGAAAAGTCTTCAGACAACCTACCTCAAAAAGTGTCTGGTTCAGATTTACCTCCAATATCGGGATACAAATTTACTTTGAATTCTTATTTTGATTCTGATTCTCAAACTCAGACCATAGTATACACCAGTGGTTCTCAACCAGTCCTTGAGGGGGTTCCAGGGGGTCCCCAGCTAAATGATAGATATTTAGGAACCAAATGGACCCTGTCTGTAACTCAGAGAGTGTACAACTGGAACACTCTCAGAGTTCAATTAACATTGATTTTTGAACATAAATTAGGGTCCCAGAGATAGAAATGCCATTAAATGGGGGTCCGTAGCCTAATGCATGTCAAACTGGGGGTCCTTGAAATTAAAATGGTTGAGAATCACCGCTAGAGCCGCCCATAAAAGTCTTCTCTTATGGGGGTCCCTGGCATATCTTTTCAAATGGGGGTCTGCAGGCTAATAACTGTCAATTTGGGGGTCCTTGACATGAAAAGGGTTGAAAACCACTGGTATACACAGTAAAAATCATTTAACTCTGAGAGTATTTTTACTCTGTATATGGTGTTGAACAAGCGTGCGCACGCACACATACACACGCCGCGTCCGTACACAGTGCACAGTCATGGTGTTGTACAGGCACAACAGCACCTATTAAACACTTTTGGAAGAAGCCCACTGGCAGGCGATTTTGCACAGGGACATGTTTGTGTTTGCACAGGGTAGCAAGCACAGATTAGCCTTATTGCTATCAGTGAACGGCATTGTTCTCCGGAATCAGGGGAGGGAGCTTTAGAAACGGTTGTGTAAATATATTTACTGGACCAATTGCTCGCTCGCTGGCATCAGACAGATGGAAATCAAGCAATACCTGGGTGGGAGAACACATCTATTCAGCTATGGTCTATTTGCCTTACTGCACATTCACCTCACTCTTTCTCTCAAATGCTATTTATTGAACATTAGTGCCATTCAATTCTAATGTACGGGATACAGGCATGAATACTACATCATTGTGTATTCACAGCTTTCAGGCATATATCATACATACTGTAAACATAGACCGTTTTCCCATTCCTGGATTTTAGGGGTGGGACGATATATCGATATATCGATATATCGCGATACTTTCTCCCGCGATAAATAATCGATATACTGCCGAAAAATATCGATATTATTATTATTATTATTATTTTTTTATTATACGTTGTTTTTCCTACTCTGTATTTGTGTAATGATGATTTTGAACTGTTTGGTGCTATTTTATGTGTTTATGAATTGAATACAAGGACTATCGTGATATATCGTTGGTGAATTTTCATGCAATATATCGTGATATCGCAATATATCGATATTTTCAGATATCGTGATATATCGTTGGTGAAATTTCTTGCAATATATATCGAATATCGTGATATCGCAATATATCGAACATTGTCGAATATCGTGATATATATTGTTATCGTGGGCCTAATATCGTGATATATATCGTATCGTGAGGTACCCATATCGTCCCACCCCTACTGGATTTACACTGGGAACGCACGGCATGACCCTCCGATTATTAATGCAATATCCATTATACCCATTTTCAGGGGTCAGGGTTTCCGCTAGGCTTTTTTTTTGGCCGGCCACCTTGACCGACAGGATTACATTTTACCGGCCAAAGGGCATAGTGTAATTATAACGTCACATGCGTGTTTGCAGATACATGCACCCAACTGATTTTTACACCTCGTTACGTTAGCGCTGCGCTTCTTTCCACTTTGTGACATCTGTTCCTGTTTTTATAGTTAACTAAATAATATCTAATGTACTCCATCATGCAGAGATGTCGCTTGCCAAACGATAACTGAATAAAGTGGCCGTGAGTGAACTGCTGCGCGACACCGTACGTCGCACAGTATAAACAAATTAATATATGTTTTGGGCTTTACATCTCATTCGACCTTAATATGCAAAACCTACAGCTTTTGTTTAGTTTTGTTAATGTTAAACATGAACGATAGCGCAAGGGAGGTTGATTACTTGCCTTAGTTGCCTGCAATGTGCGTCACCAACTTTCGCCACTAACACTTTATCCATTGCAGACAGACAGTCGCTGTGCTTGCTTGTATAATATCCACGACCCATACGAGTTCGGGTTTTGACGGGTTTTATTATCGTCAATTGGGTCCGGCTTGGTTCAGATTCTATCACTTCGAGATACCCCTGTTGTGTTTATCATAACACCCGAGCGAACCACCCGTACGCAGCGCTGATTAGGAGGTGACGCAGCTGTGTAAAGCTTAATTTGTGCTTCGCCGTATGGCGGTGTTGTTGCGTATCGAAAATAGCAGGCATACAAGCTCACAACGCGGTGCGTTGCGACGTGTTGTGAGCTTGTAGGTCTGATATTTTTGATAAACAAAGTCCGATTAACAAAGCCCGTTCTCCTCTTTTAACTTTCTGAGTGCCCGGGTCTTCTGTTTTTTCATGTTTTGTATCCCGCTCGATCCACCTTGACACTTTTATGTAACTGTTTTCTCTGTGAGCACCTGGTCATTCTGCTTTTATCGTCCTCCGTAATAACAGCATGCTGAGTTCAGTGAAATTTAGCAAGAATCCAATCATCCAATGGCTTCCTTGAGAATCTGACACAACACAGTACCACACAGACTGTATGCTGTGGAAAATGGTCGGCCAATTGTCAGTTGGCTTAACATTCTAGGTCAGTGGTTCTCAATGTAGAGTCCGGGGACCCCCAGGGGTCCTTGGGGGGGTTCCAGGGGGTCCCCAGCAAAAGTAGTTAATACAGCATCACAAACATTTTAACCAGTTTATCCATTAATATATTGGCTATTCAAAAATAGCATATGTACGAGCTTGTACATCTGCTATTCTTGAAAATATTTGAAAAAAATATTGAAAATGTTGAATAACTTTGCTTTTTTTTACACAAATCTTCTCTTCTGGGGGTCCCTGGCACAAAACCTTTTCAGATGGGGCTCTGTGGCCAAATACATATCCATTTGGGGGTCCTTGACACAAACAAGTTTGAGAAGCACTGTTCTAGGTATCACTCCCTCTGCGATGCCTGTCAGCCAGGGTGTGTCTCTCAGCAGCAGGTTTATATACTGGTGGGTGGAGCAGGGAAGCATGGACTAAATCTCCCATTTATGAGTCATTTAAGATTTTCAGATAGTGTGTGCTAAATGGATAGTGCAATTACGCTATTTTTGTGTATGGTTATCCATGTACCTGATCCCATCCCTAATTGTTTAATTATCACTCTCTGTGATTATACAGAAAATATTTTACATCATGTTGGCACTGATGTAAAATAAGTAGTATATAAATGTACTGGCTCACTGGATTCCAGCATCAAGATGCAAGATAA
>NC_137624.1:15790455-15905455 GCF_963280865.1 Gymnoscopelus braueri
CAAATAAGCATTTCAGGTTATCTTTAACAATTGCACTTGCATTAATTGACACAAGTAAGACGCGCGAACGCTGGAAGCGAACGCAGATTGACTGAGGCTGCTATATTTCAACCACACTGTAGTAGTGCACTCTGCCGCACTCTGCCGGCTGTATACAGGCAGTGCAGCTGCTGGCATTTCAGCACGGAGTTTCGAGTCACATGGGGGCACGAGCCAATGAGAGCGTGAACACACGCTGTATACAGGCAGTGCAGCTGCTGGCATTTCAGCACGGAGTTTCGAGTCACATGGGGGCGCGAGCCAATGAGAGCGTGAACACAACACGGAAAGACCATAAATAAGGGACAGACACACACACACACACACACACACAACCAAGCACGGTGATATAGTAAGCTCCACTTGGTCGGAGGCCTCCTTCCGCGTTCGCAACAATCATGTTGTGTGCAATGCAACTTAAATGAAGTCTGCATCAAGTGAGGCTTGAACTGGCAACCTTGAGGTTTTAAGGCACACACTTAAGCGAGAAGCCATTGGAACAACAGACCTGGTGTATGTGTGAGAGAGAGAGAGAGAGAGAGAGAGAGAGAGAGAGAGAGAGAGAGAGAGAGAGAGAGAGAGAGAGAGAGAGAGAGAGAGAGAGAGAGAGAGAGAGAGAGAGAGAGAGAGAGAGAGAGAGAGAGATGGAAACGGAATAGATTGAAGAGAGAGAGAGAGAGAGACATGGAAACGGAATAGATTGAAGAGAGAGAGAGAGAGACATGGAAACGGAATAGATTGAAGAGAGAGAGAGAGAGAGACATGGAAACGGAATAGATTGAAGAGAGAGAGAGAGAGAGAGACATGGAAACGGAATAGATTGAAGAGAGAGAGACACGGAAACATAATAGATTGAAGAGAGAGAGAGATGGAAGCAGAATGGATTGATTGGACATCTCAACCTATTGCCATTAACAGGAATCGAACCATCAACCTTCGAATTGACAGGCTGCAACACTACCTATAGTGCTATAGCTTTGTCCAGACTGAGGTTGTCTGTTGAAGATAAAAGTGAACCAGTGAAAGCAGCCGATCTACAAGCTCAAAAATAACGTTGCTATCTGAAAGGTTTTGAGATTGTAGATCGGCTATTTTCAGAATGAAGTATGTCATACATACTTCATACCCTCTCAAATAAGCATTTCAGGTTATCTTTATCAATTGCATATGTATTAATTGACACAATTACTGGTAGTGTCTGTTGATATTTATAAGTATTTCCGTCCATTATGAACCAAGCCTCTGTGTCCCGAACTACTCTAGATCACTGGTTCACAAACCATTTACCAATAAAGGCATTTTTGTGTCTCCTCGGAACGAAAACTAGTGAAAGTAGCTGATCTACAGCTCACAAAACGTTGCTATCTGAAAAGTTGTGAGATTGTAGATCGGCTATTTTCACAATGAAGTGTGTCATACATTGCAAAAACATACTCTCTCCAAGAAGCATTTCATGTTACCTTTAACAGTTGCACATGCATTAATTGAGAGAGAGAGAGACATGTAAACATAATAGATTGAAGAGAGAGAGAGATGGAAGCAGAATGGATTGATTGGACATCTCAACCTATTGCCATTAACAGAATCGAACCCTCAACCTCGGATTGACAGGCTGCAACACTACCTATAGTGCTATAGCTTTGACCAGGCTGAGGTTGTCTGTTGAAGATAAAACTGAACCAGTGAAAGCAGCCGATCTACAAGCTCAGAAACACGTTGCTATCTGAAAAGTTTTGAGATTGTAGATCGGCTATTTTCAGAATGAAGTATGTCATACTTTGCAAAAACATACCTTCTCAGATAAGCATTTAATGTTATCTTTATCAATTGCATAATGTATTCATTAATACAGTCTTGTTGTTTGCAATGCACTTTAATGAAGTCTCCACCAAGTGAGGCTTGAACCGGCAACCTTGCTGTTGTGAAACATTCACTTAAGCGGAAGCCATTGGACCAACAGACCTGATCCAGTGAAAACGGAGGTCAAACAGATGATACCATTTCACGCAAATACTGAAAAATCCTGGGTTAAGTGTTTTTCAAACTGCTCAAAATTGCGGACAATCTAAGGGCGAGAGAGAGAGACATGGAAACGGAATAGATTGAAGAGAGAGAGACATGGAAACAATAGATTGAAGAGAGAGAAGATGGAAGCAGAATGGATTGATTGGACGTGTCAACCTATTGCCATTAACAGGAATCGAACCCTCAACCTTTGGATTGACAGGCTGCAACACTACCTATAGTGCTATAGCTTTGACCAGGCTGAGGTTGTCTGTTGAAGATAAAACTGAACCAGTGAAAGCAGCCGATCTACAAGCTCAGAAACACGTTGCTATCTGAAAAGTTTTGAGATTGTAGATCGGCTATTTTCAGAATGAAGTATGTCATACATTGCAAAAACATACCCTCTCAAATAAGTATTTCAGGTTATGTTTAACAATTGCACATGTATTAATTGACACAATCATGTTGTGTGCAATGCAACTTTAATGAAGTCCCGCATCAAGTGAGGCTTGAACTGGTAACCTTCAGGTGTGAGGCCACACGTTTAAGGGAGAAGCCATTGGAACCAACAGACAAGAACCTGCGAAAAAGGAGATCACACAGATGATACAGTTTCACGCAAATAGCTGACAATCCTGGGTTTAAGTGTTTTTCAAACTGCTCAAAATTGCGGACAATCTAGGCGGAGAGAGAGAGACATGGAAACGGAATAGATTGAAGAGAGAGAGACATGGAAACAATAGATTGAAGAGAGAGAAAGATGGAAGCAGAATGGATTGATTGGACGTGTCAACCTATTGCCATTAACAGGAATCGAACCTCAACCTTTGGATTGACAGGCTGCAACACTACCTATAGTGCTATAGCTTTGACCAGCTGAGGTTGTCTGTTGAAGATAAAACTTAACCAGTGAAAGCAGCCGATCTACAAGCTCAGAAACACGTTGCTATCTGAAAAGTTTTGAGATTGTAGATCGGCTATTTCAGAATGAAGTATGTCATACATTGCAAAAACATACCCTCTCAAATAAGTATTTCAGGTTATGTTTAACAATTGCACATGTATTAATTGACACAATCATGTTGTGTGCAATGCAACTTTAATGAAGTCCGCATCAAGTGAGGCTTGAACTGGTAACCTTCAGGTTGTGAGGCACACGTTTAAGGGAGAAGCCATTGACCAACAGACAAGAACCTGCGAAAAAGGAGATCACACAGATGATACAGTTTCACGCAAATAGCTGAAAATCCTGGGTTTAAGTGTTTTTCAAACTGCTCAAAATTGCGGACATCTAAGGGGGAGCTTACTGGTCAACGTGATACATGTGTTCCTCATGAGTCAAGGCACATGTGTAAGCAGGTTTAATGGCTGTCGGCCAAACGAGCATGACTTTTGCCTGTTTAAAGTTTGCACTTTCAAAAATCGCTATAGCGCCCCCCTTTGACCAATTGGAGTAAGATTGTTTCAGTACTATTTGGAATGACCCTCAACATTAAACGCAAAGTTTCAAAGAAATGTGAGTCTGCATGTATGTGTTAGGGGCAGATGAATAATTGTCATAAAACTGCAATATTCATTGGCTCATTAAAGCTTCATTTTTTCACTTATGGAAATCTTTTGTATCAGTTTGTCGGCATAGGTCCAAAGTTCATGTGTAAAACGTTTCGTGCAGATACTCAAAAATCCCAGGAGGAGATAGGTTTTAACTGCTTTTCATATAATTCAAAATGGTGGGAGATCTAAAGGTCAGAGGTCAAAAGTCAGAGGGTTAAAGTTGTTCATCATGAGTAGACGCATGTGTGTATTGAAGTTTTATGGCTGTAGGTCAAACAGGGCATGAGTTGTACCTGTTCAAAGTTGGCATTTTCAATTGAGTGCTATAGCGCCACCTTTTGACGAAAGATTGTGAGATTTATTTCTTGATAGTTTTTCATGACCATCTACCATATGGCCGAGTTTCGTAAAAAGCGACAGCACGGTTCACCAGAACTGCGAAAAGTGGCAGAAGAAACAGAATACAGGAATAATAAAACAGGTCCAGAGCTGAGCTCTGGCCCCGTAATAATAATAATAATAATAATAATAATAATAGCTGCTGCACAGCAATGGTTTGGGCCAGGCAATTTGAGGAGGAAATGGAAAAAGAAGGAAGTGGAGAAAGATGGAAAATAGCTAGAGGAGGAAAACAAATGAGAAATACAAGAGGGTCGATCAGCATAAGTGTCTAAATCAAAATGTTCATAAAACCTTGAAGTAATTTGTCTGTAATTCCACCATATGTCTTAATTAGTTACCCAGAGGATGTTTGGCGTAGGACAGGAACTGTGTGCAGTTTTGTTTGATACACAATGCCTGGTATCAATGTGACTGAAAGGGGAGCGCTCTACTGACTGAGCTATCCAGTTCACACGCCATGCTAGTACATGGATTTAGTGAGAAGATATATATAACCAAAAGCCATTATATACCACAGTATAAAACTCATGCACCCCCAGCTGACATTATCAATCAACGGCTGTACTATATATCAAATACATTTGGAGAATCAATGCTTGTCTTTTTGATCATCAATGATGGGTCCTCACACCTGCAATTTAGTTCAATTTTAATCAACTGCAAGTGAGAGCGAAAATTGTGGCAAACCTAATCATATGCTTCTAAATAATCCACATACTGTAGCATAACGTCTGAGTAGGCAGCATTAGCATGTTTATTCTGTATCACCCAGTGCTCAAACAAACACCCAACCTTAGGCACAGAGGGTAAGCTCCTTGGCAAGTGGGAAACCACAAGTAAACACTATGTGAATTATAGCTGAGGTTGTAGTGTTCTAATTAGTTAGAATACAGGCGTTTACCACCATGGGGCATCGGTTACGTTGCATGTAGGAAAATTGCAATGTCCAGACCAAGGTTTCCATTTAATCTATCAATTTGTTTAAAACGTACAAAGGCACTATCAGGACTATTGGCCCACAATGCCAGTTGAAGTTTTACATATGACTGGACATTTGCAAATATGTGTTTATTTTCATGCACGGGAGGGCAAATGTCTAGATCGAAAACGAATCAGAAATAAAAGATCGGCAGCAGAGCTTCATGCCCTTATTTGAACAAATACATTAGCTTTCCCTGCTTTGCAGTGAAACCCTAATGAAAGAAGAAAAAGAAGGATCAGACATTGTTCTAGTATCAGCTGCAGAACTGTAGAAGGGTAATGTTATGAAGAGTGTCATTTTGAGTAAGCCTCTGAGTTTTCTCCATTTGTCGATCCTACTGCTTCAAGCTCAAAGAGAACAATATGAAAAATCCCTTCACAAAAAAAATAGTATTCTCACTCTCCTTCTCGCTCTCATCTTCCTCTTTCTCACAGTGGGGAATAATATACATGAATGACAAGAATAAGAATCATCTTCTTCAAAACAAGAAAATGATAGGATGCCGTGGCACACAAAAGCCCCATTCAGTGTGCAGTCATGTGTTTTCTCATCTGCGTATAACACCTTTAAGGATATGTGGTTCTGAGAAACGGAGTGAAAGAAAGCCAGTCTACCTTTCCTTTGGGGAGTTGAGGGGCCTTTCATGCACAGTAGTGATTTGGTTAGCACTGACAACAATGATACATCAAAGACCGGAATCAATTTTGGCACAAATCCACATTTGAGCTTATTCCATGTTACTGTAAATTGGACCCACCATAACAAGACGGGAGAAGGAGAGTGAGAGAAAGACAGAGATAATATGAAGAGAGTTTTGTGTACACAGCAGCAGTAACAAAGTACATTTAACTGAGCACTGTACTTAAGTACATGTTTTGAGTATCTGTACTTTAGTATTATGTACTTGAATTATTATTTATTAATAATTAACTTAAATAACTTTCACTGCACTACATTTCAAATATTGTACTAAATACATTTCTAGGAAGGTTATCATTACTGCTTTTTTCTCTTTCTAAAATGCCTCCGCCTCTTGCTGTGGTACACCGCATTTGGTTACCTGTCAGATTCTGTGACCTACCCTTATTGCAGTGAGGGCAGGCCACAGAATCTGACTGTTATAACACAGCACCATGTCAGCGAACTAAACTATTATTTTGGAGTGAATTCCCGTGCTATGCCAGGACATAAATTGGGATGCCAGAAAAGAAGGGAGAACAAAAGAGGAAGCTGGCAAGTGCTTTGGACCCAAATAGAACTGTGATGACCAACTTTTTTAATTCAGCTCATAACTGTGCTCCACAATGAAGAGGCTTAATAACCTGGCATAGTTTGCTATTGAGTATGAACTGGCTAAACAGGACTTTAAATCCTCCTATAATTTGACAAACCTCTGTGGTGGGTGGTCGACCGACGGTGGTGAGAGCAAAACTGTGTGCCCAGTTCTCTTCAGTGGCTGGAGCAATTGATCTGGGGGGGACGTGCGACAGGACGCACAATAACCCCACGTTTGTAACTACTTTCGCTGCGCACTTCACCGGGTATGGACTAGTACATTATAAAGGATGTTACATCCAGAAAGACAAGGAAGATGGCTTTATAAGAAAATGTGAGGAAGAAGTGTGTGTGTGTGTGTGTGTGTGTGTGTGTGTGTGTGTGTGTGTGTGTGTGTGTGTGTGTGTGTGTGTGTGTGTGTGTGTGTGTGTGTGTGTGTGTGTGTGTGTGTGTGTGTGTGTGTGTGTGTGTGTGTGTGTGTGTGTGTGTGCGCGCGCGCGTGTGAACACGCACATTCTGATTAAGTAAAGCATATTTGGACAAGGCGCATTCACTGGACCTTTACCGCAGTCGAGTTATTTCTGTGGGCAGCCTGACTATTGCCTATTAAAAAGGTAAATGAAATGGATGTCCTTTTTGTTGATTTGATTGCATTATTATGCTGAATTTTTATAGGTGTTTCTATATGATTTGTTTAGCATAGCAGTTCTACAAGCAAGTTTAATTATTTGGTTTCAGAGAGTTACAAGGTTCTGTAAATGCATTGTGAAATCAATACAGCAATGCATTTACATTAAAAAGTATAACTTTGTAATTTGTACTTTTGAAAATGTCCTTTTTAAAAGAAAATAATCCAGGACTTTAACTTGAGTAAAAATGTGACTGAGCAACTTGTAGTTGCGTAATATTTAGGACGAGGCCTATCTATACTTTGCCTCAACTACTGGGGTTGAGTACTTTGTCCACCAGTATGTACGTGCGCTGAGAACAACTTAACTCAACTTCAGGGACCTTTCAAGAACAACTGGAAAAGCAATTTATCCCTGCCTCAAGACCAAAAGGATGTGAGGACTCATGGTTGAGGGAATATACTGTAGGTGATCCATCTGTGTGTCGTATTGCTCCGGAGGTCTAGAGGCTACCTGAACCCTGCCTCAGCAGGACACTGACCCTAACACCATATGGAAGGCTTCCATATGGGGCTGTTAAGGGCTAGCGGACCCCTTGGCTTGAGAAGCAGGAAACTCAATCAGAGAGCCAACACAGGGGGCCCAAACCTGGCGGTCCTGGACACACATTTACATACTGACACACACATGCACGCAAACATGCACGCACACACGCATGCACACACCTAGAGGTTAAAGGAACTCCTGGACAATGACACTGCTTGGTACATGACTGTACAGACTGCCGTTGACTCTTTTTTTATCCAATGCATTATGGTTAACCCTGTTCTGACATTTACATAACTCTACTTTAATCTCATGAATATGGATTATCTGGTTCCCCCAAAGCGGTCTGAGGCTATAAAACAAATGGCTTATACTTCTGATGTTAATTAAGCAGCAGACCTTTGGTGCAAGCTACAATTACAGCAACGTGTCCTAGTGGGAAGTGCCTGTCTGCCGACATGTGTCAGTTTGTAGATAAAAGAAAAAAGTAAAGCAGAGTCAGGAACGAAAGGAGGAAAATATTATACAGCGATGCTTTGCTCAAGGAGAGGAAAATGGATTTCCATAAACGAAGCTTATACTGTGTATCACCTTGCCCATGGAGCGTTTTACCAAAATCTGCTCAATAAACATCATTGCAAAACATTTTCAAATCTTTACCCATCTGCGTTGAATGATTCATTGTAACGGGAGATATCTGAGTGAGATGCAAATATTGCTCCCATTTGTGGTTTATTCTTCGTGACATTTCCTATGGGCGGTGCCACAGGGATTCCATTTTGATGCCGTTACTTAATCCATTAAAACCTGAGATACAATTCTACAAATGTCTTCTAAATCCTAACAGTTTTCTGAAACACTTATGTCAGTGGTGCTCAACGTGTTTCATGTCAAGGACCCCCAAAATGTATTTGGCCGCGGACCCCATCTGAAAATATTTTGTTCCAGGGACCCCCAGAAGCAGAAGATTTGAGTAAAAAACGTTTGCTTTAACAAATACATATATTCAAAGATTTAAAAAAAATGCAGATCCACGCTATGAGCTTGTATATCTGCTATTTTTGAATAGCCAAAGTATAAAATAATGTGTTTAAGTGGTTACACAGATGCGTTCCCGGTTTTAATGGGTTAATGTTGTTTGTACTTCACTCAGCTCGTCTCTTCAGGTGTTCAAGTGAGGAACGACTGAACAACTGAAGAGTGTTTCCCTTGTGCACTTGATTCAAGAACGGAGACAAGTGTCCACCGGCCTCCAAAGGGAATCCACTATTGATTCTAAACTCTCTCCAGTTTGTCACTCGCCTGAAAACCTGTTATTTTTCAGCTTAACAGGTGGATCAGAGGGCAATTCTAACGCATGCTGGCCTGTGTCGAGTGAACAGATCGTTCCTTGGTGTAACGTTTACACTTTACAGTGTGTTCACAGTATTAACCACTTCAACCCACTTCAACCCCATATGGTTGAGCGGAGTCCCTCAGGGCTCTATACAAGTGTCTTTTCTATTTTCTGTTATTGTGGGGAAAGCTTTCGCTGAAGTGAAAATAGCCGATCGACAAGCTCACAACGTGTCGCGCTGTCACGCGTTGTGAGCTTGTCGATCGGCTATTTTCTGCGAAAGCTTTCCCCACAATACGGATGCCGGGGTTTAATGGCACTTCCCCACTGCTCCTAATAGTTAGGATGGCTTAAATGCCAAGGACAATGGACATAATGTGCAAATGTATAATGACAAATACCCCCGCCCCCCCCCCCCCCTCCACTACCACCACCACCCACAAAAAAAAAGATAAAAGGTACAGAAAACATGATCACACATGACATTACGCCTACTGCAGTTCAGTCGCTTCCAAATGAGCTGGCTAACCTATGTGTGTAATGAGGTCATTTTGTCAAGTATAGTCATTAGAATACCATGATTTATATATTAGGATCAGGTGTGTGTGTGTGTGTGTGTGTGTGTGTGTGTGTGTGTGTGTGTGTGTGTGTGTGTGTAGGTGTGTGCGCGAGTGTACTGCATGTGTGTGTGTGCAAGCCAATGTACTATATGCACGTGAAAATGTGCGTCTGTGATTGTATACGTGTGTGTAATGTGTGTGTGTCTGTGCACACGTCACGTGTGTGTACGTGCATGCATGTGTGTGTGTATTTGTGTGTGTGTCCGTGCACTGTGCACGTGTGTGTGTGTGTGTAGACGTGCATGCATGTGTGTGTGTGCGTGTTTTGACGCATCCCAGGGGAGTCCCGGCTCCTCTCTAATGAGTTTCAATATCTCAGGTCTAATATCTGTCTCTTCTCTCCTATGACACTAATGAGATCCCATAGAAGCTACCAGAACACGGTCTTCTCCGCACTCATCCTGCCGCACATTACTGCTGAATAGCAGAACTGAGATGGAACAGAACTTGGTAGTTTGAAGAAGATTATTATAATAAGTGAGTTATGCAGCCTGTGGGGCCAGAGGACGCCTGTGGGGGCAGAGTGGGAGGGGCGGGGGGTGGGGGTTAGAAGAAGGGAAAAAGAAAAAGAGATGAGAAAGGATGAGAAAGGAAGGGATAGGTACAGAGGCAGAGTATAACTTAGGATTAAAGAACCATGCCTGTGGTTTGGCATGTTTAGTCCATTGACTACAATTCACGACATACAGTACAGTACTTTCCCCCCAAACATACAGACCATTTTCCAAAACCTACTGTGGTTTGCTAGTCTTTAGACTGGAAGCCACTGGATTTAATTCATTTCAGTATGGTATGAAAATCAACTTGCAGAGACTTATTGATAATTTTAATGTGAATAAAAGCAAGCTAAATCTAAAAACAAAGCCATTGATGGGGGGGGGGGGGACATCTCTTTATGTACGATCTACAGTACAGTATAGACAAAGATGTGAATAGACAATTACATGTATTGACACCATTATGGTAATTTAAGTCATCATGGAATGTTCATCATGAAACGAGAACACTGAGCGATCAACTCCAAAGACACCTCACAGAGCCTTGCAGAAACTGTTATTTTACACATTTATAACACTCATAAAACACTTATCACTCGCACACAGTACAGTAATCTTTTTTCACACTTCACATTGTCTGGGACTTTTCCGGGGTGACTCTCTTTCCAGCGCTGCCAGTTTTCATCCATGTGGAATGGGATGTGTTTATAGAGCGATAAACACCGACATGTGACAGACAGATAACTAAAGAGATCATAAAATGAAACCTTGTCGGAAGGTAGATGAAATGTAGAATAACCAATTTATGTGCCATGGAGATTTCCCCCAGGATCTATCAAAGCCTCCACGACGTCAGCCCCTGTCCCTGTCAGTACAGATTAGGTAGCTCTCGGTAGTCTTGGAGAGTGGGGTGGGGGGTCTGAATGGGAGCAGATCTAATGAAACCGTGCCCAGTGGAAAATCTTCAGCGTTAATTTACAAATGGACACATTATCACTGAAGACTTTTAACACTGCCGTTCTTCTACCCAAATCGTCTTTTTTAGCTCTTTGTGTATTCTGTGTTGTTCCCTCCAACACCCCATGACACCTTTTGATTTTGTTGTCTGGCTGTGTTGTTTTTCTCAACATCTCTTTCCCTCTTTCCTTGCTCTCTAATGCACCCTCTTTCTGCTTTCTTAACTCAAACCCGCCCTCTTCCAAGTACCGGCTGATGTATTTTCTCTCATTTTCTATGCTGCATCTTTCCTATATTCCTCTCAAACGGTGTGTGAAATGAGAGGATTCACCGCTGCTGCATGAAACAGATGTGGCTCTGCACACTGGCCAATCAAAAGACAGTGTTTTCACCCTGTGGCCTATCATACAGAAAACCAGTTAGAGCCCAAAGAGCAGCCAAGGAAATATGAATATCTCCAGGAAATAGGAGATATTAACAAGGTGCACAGCTGTACAGTGGATTCATCATTTATGAGTCCAATCCAAGTCAGGTCATTTGATTCTCATAACCAAAGTCACAATTTGTACTCCTAGTGCTGGAGAGGATGGGATCCAAACACTGTATTTCTTACTAGCAACAAAAACTTTACTATAGGCTCTGTAACTTTATGATTTTAGTTACCGTATAATAATTAATGTAAATGTCTTTGCCTTTTTTGTCCAATCACCAACAATCCCTTCACATAACAGTCAAGCCAACAAAGTGCAGCAATTTTTCCTATTACTGAAACCATTATGCTATAGTATTGTTCGCTCTCTGTAATAGGCTCATTATCAGACAGAAACAGAAGATGAATTATGTATTGTTACGACCCTGAGGTTGTATGGACATGTATCATGTATTGGTGTATGTACTTTAATCTGTTCTGTGTCGTTGTCGTGGAATTCTTTCTCTGCTGGTGAAATGCATCGTTACAGAAAACACAATGCATATCGTAAGGTCTTTCTAATCTGGTGTTTATGTGCAAAGTGGATGCAGCAGAGATGGATGTCATATTCCCCTGACATTTTTAGACAGTTACTGGATGCAGAAAATGGAAGAGCTCTCTGCAGATTTCCACATGGATACGCAATCAAAGTAAACATTACGTTGCTCAATATTTTATATTTTCAGTTGCTAGAAAACAGGACTAGCATTGTCGCAGACAACTCAACTTGCGTTGGTCTTAACATCCACAGAAGAGCAAGGTCCTGAAGCTTAACGCTGCCAACAAATCACACATCATGCAAGTAGAAGGCAAAGCACTGGAAGAGGTAAATGAGCTCACCTTCCTGGGCAGCATTGTCAACAAACAAGGTGGAGTAAGACACCAGTGGTGGAAAAAGTACTCAAATGTTTTACTTAAGTAAAAGTATCAATACTGCAATGTAGAAACTCTCTGTTACAAGTACAACATATACTTAAAGTACCAAAAGTACAAAGTACTCATTATGCAGATTGTCCCATTTCTTAAGTTTTCAAATGTATAAAATGTTTAAAGAAATCCTTTGAAAATCACAGATCTACAGGCTCTCAACGCGTCGTATCGTGATGCGTTGTGAGCTTGTAGATGGGAGAAGTTTAAATAGGTTTGAAGTGGGTAATGTATGTTTTGTAATAATAATCAAAATCTACAAAGTAACTAGTAACTAAAGTTTTCAAATAATTTCAATGGAGTAAAAAGTACAATATTTGTCTGTGAGATGTAGTGGAGTAGAAGTAAAAGTAAGAAAATTGGAAATAGTGCAGTAAAGTAAAAAAAATACCTCAACATTGTAATTAAGTATGTGTACTTGAGTAAAAGTACTTACTTACTTTCCACCACTGGCAGACACTGAAGTGAGAGTCAGGAAGGGCAAAGCCCAGGGTAGCTTTTCTCCAACTAAAGAACATCTAGAGCACAGGAGACCTGGCCACCACCAAGATCAAGATCTATTACACCAACATCAAGTCAGTCCTACTCTACAGTGCAGAGGATATAGAGGACCAGTGTGACCACTACAAAGAAAATTCAAACATTCATCAACACCTCAATACACCAGGATATAGAGGACCAGTGTGACCACTACACAGAAAATTCAAACATTCATCAACACCAGTCACATCAGTCACCCCTGCAAAATAATAAATATGTGCAGACCCAATTCGAGTGCTCCAGTGTTGTATTTCTCCTGAAGTGCCCAGGTATATTTCTTTCTTATTCATCAACACCTTTCTTGTCGTGATCTGTCTCCTTGTGGTGTTATTTTATTCTGTAGTGACAGTTTTGTGTGCTTTCTGGTTTCTTTGTTGTAGTCAGATTTTACTTTACAGTTTCTTTATTTTGTATTTGTGTCTAGTGGTTCCTGTTTTCATTTTTCATTTGTAGCTTGTTACCTGTCTTGTCTCTCATACAGTATGTATGTACTGTAAGTACCATGTGAGTAAGAGAAATATCCACTTCAAATATCCACTTCAAATATCCACTTCAAATACTGCCTGCATTGTCCTACTTGAAAACCCATTGACATGTCTGTAACAAATCCTCATGATCCGCAGGCCTAACACCATCAGCAACAAAGAACTGTGGCAACAGTCTATCTAAGCAACAGCCAGCACAGGAAGAGATCCTCCAACGGCATTGGAGATGGATAAGTCATACTCTCTTTAAACCAGCCTTGAACACCAGAAGACAATCATTCAAGGGGAACGCCAAAGGGAAAAGAAAGAGAGGATGACCACAAAAAATGACCACAAAAAAAAGAACTTATCTGTAAAATCATGGTGGTAACAGACACTGTAGGCAAGCAATGTGAGCAGGGATATATCAATATTTGAATAGTCAGCAGCTGAAAAGCCCTATATTTTATAATAATTTATCCCCATAATTAATTTTTTCATTTTTGTTCTGGTCTTTTTGTTTTCTCGGAAATGTCATGTTTAACATTAACCGTGTCTCATCCCAGTGGAACTGATCTTCATAAGGATAGGTAAATCCACTGTCCTCCATCTCCTTATTGATGTCTGTATACTGTGGGAGGAATTGTAAAATCCTCCAGAGGGGTCTATGGCTCACGGCTTCTAATCCTGGACTATCAGATCAACTCAATTTGACGGCCTAATCTCCCCACTGCCTCTAATGAGGTGTAAAGCAAGCTCCTCTATCAGAAATGCCACTCTTTGACACTCAGTGACCTCGTTCTCCTAGGTGCTCATCGGCTCCTAGACAAAGATGGAAGGGGATTGGATTAAGATGTATAGGGCTGTGCTCTGCTGCTCATATCTCAGTGGCTGCCTTTTGATACCACCAAATCCTGTGATGTGTGTGATTGTTGGCTTGGTGTGCTGCAGGAAAGCTTTCCGTTTTGAAAGCTTTTTTTCTTTTCTCCTTTCATTTTTATTTGGCCTTTGGTCTGCCACCCGCCTACTGCATTCATTTCCCCAATCTGTGTTTCCTGGTTTCAGTCAATCCATGGCTGAATGTACCATTACCTTGGGAGCAGAGGAAATTTGCCATGTAATCACCTGTGCCTATACCCCATTTCTCTTCTCCGCCGTCTCCCTTAAAGAAACAGATGCGACAAATATGTTGTTTGTTAACCTCTTCATACAGGGTGCTATGTGGAGCATTAGAAGAGCTGAAATAGGGTTTTCTCCCCCCGCTCATGGGTCTAGTATTGCTCAACATAAGGCAAGCATCAAACTGATTTCCATGGTTAGCTTGTATCGGGGCCTAGCTCAACTAAGTCTGGGGCTGAATGCCGGGCTTGAATATAATGAGCAGATTCATGGAACCTCTTTCAGGCTTACCCACGTGGTTGGTACTTTGTAGTACCACCCTCGGAGAATTCCTGACAAGCCTCCCACTTGGAAAGAGATATGTATTCTATCTCATGCTACTTTTCCAGAACCTCAGATGTGTAATGTTTGATTGATGCATGTTGACATCCCTGGAGGAAACCCATGGACTCACTGCTCTATTGCATTCTGATATTACCTTCTAATTCTTTGGTGTCAAGTTCTAAAACAGTTCCTCACTCTGGAGTCAAAGACACAACCTTTGACCCACCAACTCCCTTCTCCCCAAAGAAGTAGGAATTCAGAATTTTCAAAACAACTCATAATCGCACAAGTGGAGCAGCAGTGCAGGGAGATAAGAAGAGGAAACGTGAGTCTACCAGGTCAACTGCAGGTGTTTCTATATTTCTGAGATGAACGCTCTGTAAATTAATAGGTGCCACCAGCGTATTATTTTTCTTTTATTTGGTTAGACATTTCGAGAGCCTCATCTATACACCTCCTATTTTAATACACAGGCATTTGAACAATTAAAGGGAGCCTGCAGTCTGCACACTCAAAACGTTTTATATATATATATATAGCAAGCTTTTGGTCATAGACCTTCTTCAGGCACAGGCATTTGAAAGCAACATTACCATACACCAATTCAATTACTGTAGATCACACACGTATGCATGCACGCATGCACGCACACGCGCACGCGCACGCACGCACGCACGCACGCCCACGTACGCAAGCACACTTCAGTGAATCAAGTTGCTATGTCTGGACAAGGTTAATAAGAGTGCTGACCCCCATTATGACCCCTTGCTGACCTGGATCCTAACCTCTGTTTCTCCACCTCATTAATCTGCCAATAGCACACCACCCTGCATGCCCTCTTCCCTTCCTGGATGAGGGAGTACATACATACTGTACAGTAGCCTACATACACACATTCAGTTTTCTTTATGACAAAAGCCGGTAAATAATAAATCCCACCGGACACCCAGGTCGGTAAAAAGAAAATACAGCAATTTATTATTATCACTGCAAATCAGACACATTTCAAATCCTCTGCTCCGCAAATGCTCTCTCTCTCTCTCTCTCTCTCTCTCTCTCTCTCTCTCTCTCTCTCTCTCTCTCCCTCCACGCCAAGTTGTCCTGTACGGCCATAGAGGTATAATATAACTAGAGGGCGGATTGCCCCGCCCCCAGCTATCATTTCAGTGAATGTGCTCAGTGGCGTTTTGAAGCACCCGGAAACCTGCCGGAAGTAGAATTATTGGTTCGATTTTGTATCCCCATAGAGTTATGAGCATGCGCACTAGTGTCCTTTTTGCGTTCTACGGCAGCCCGTGTGTCAAGGATTGAACGCGAGATATTTATTAAATACACTCGAGATGCATATTTATATGTAAATGCAAATGTATGTATAATATGTTTACATATTTATATGTATAAATATAAATATCTCTCAGTATGTTTTGCGCGTGCATGTATTTCTCCCCGCCTGCAGTTCCAACTTTGGCCACTGGGGTGGCAGCTTCAATGTTTCTCAGCAACTCTGGGGGCTTGTGTACGGCACATGCATTGGAAGACAAAGCATCCAACAGAGATGCCTAAAGATACTTCACAACAGCTGTCCATTACTGGCGTCACTGCAAGGTTGCGTCGTGTGCGGGTGAAACCATGCATTCATCGCAAAGATGGATACATGTACATGGAGTACACAGTTACATCGCATTAAACTGCAATGCACAGCAGCCATATTGGAAAAAAGTTGGGCCTCTTCCTTACTTCCTTCCTTCACGGGTCTTACCAATCTTGCTATCTATTTGAAGCCTGTCGGGCCAGCCTGTATTTCTGTACACTACTAGATCAGAGCCTAGCAGTTGTCCAATTCTCTCCCAACTTGCTACAAAAATCGCCCTCGCCCCAAAACACAGTCGCCCCAGGGCAAATCCTGCGGTATTCACCTGGTATTCCTAAACGTAACCTCAGTAAACTATGCCTAACCTAACCTTCTTCCTAACCTTCCCTTCTTCTATTTTGTTCAGAAATCAGTATGCACGCAGCCACACACACAAAATGCATGATTTGCCATGAATACAAGAACCACTGGTCCACGAAAATGGGGGCGAGCGTGTTTTGGGACGAGTATTCTATGCTATGACCTGTTGAGTAGCCTATAATTTGATTGATTGTCAGCCATTTGAGCCAATCAACGTTATGAAGGATTAATCTGCAGAGCCTATTTTTGTGCCGTGTACCATTTCATCGCTCATTGTAGATTTTTTTTAATTCTAATGAAATAGAATCTAATAGTGTGATACATTATTTTGTTCAGAAATCAGTATGCACGCAGCCACACACACAAAATGCATGATTGTAATGAAGCTAATTAATCCGCTTGCGCAAGATGAAGCTGTTAGGCTACATTCAAGTTTTATATAACTTATTTTATGTTCAAATAGTTTTAAAAATATATAATGCTGTAACTGTTGTTAGGCTACATGTATGAACCTGCTTGCTGTTAATGAAAAAAATATATATATAAATGCGTACATGCATACATATACATTGTGTGTGTGTGTGTGTGTGTGTGTGTGTGTGTGTGTGTGTGTGTGTGTGTGTGTGTGTGTGTGTGTGTGTGTGTGTGTGTGTGTGTGTGTGTGGGGAGAGAGAAAAAGAGAGAAAGAGAATGTGAATTAGATGTTGGGGAGGTATATACAACTCACTCCATCACCCTCCTAAGTCTCACTCCACCTGTTATTACCTACGACTCACTCAGTAGTTCAAACAGCAGTATGTGAAGTGTTGCTCCAATGATTTATTTCCATCTCTCTCTCTCTCTCTCTCTCTCTCTCTCTCTCTCTCTCTCTCTCTCTCTCTCTCTCTCTCTCTCTCTCTCTCTCTCTCTCTCTCTCTCTCTCTCTCTCTCTCTCTCTCTCACACACACACACACACACTTTATTGATGCATGTTTGAGAAAGGTAATGAGACAAACAACTCTCTAATTGACATGATGTGAAGAACAGAAGCAGGTTCTCTGACAGCATGCATATTGACCAGCTTATAAATCTATGCCCACACTGCCCGATACCTAGAACTACCTAGGTACCTGGCCTACCAGGCACCAGGCTCTGGTAGGCTGTTATCAGCCATTCTATGGGTGATTCAATGTTACTGCATGTGCTGTCACGGGGCGGAGTCACATTGAAATACAGCACATAACCCCATTCCAGCACCTGCCTCTGCGGCATGCCTCGCTAATCATTAGACTTTCAGCCCCAATCTCCTGGGATTGAATCCCGACGGAGGCGCGCCGTCAGAATCGGACTCGAGCGACGAGAGGCACCGCCGAGCGAGCTAAGGCGAGCGAGCCGCCGTGCCGAACGTTGTCCCTACATGGCCTACCATGTGATAATAACGGTGACAACAGCTCCATTCAATGGGATGAGAACGTGAAGATCGGCTGACACGGCAGAGGAAGGCATCTCTCCAAGAAGCATGTAGCCTACACCACGCAAGTGAGGAAAATGGCCCAGTAGAGACTATACTGGTTCCGCCGCCTGAAGAAGTACGGAGTTAGCGCCCGCATCCTCAGATTGAATTACAACAGCTCCATTGAAAGCGTCCTGTCAGGCTGTGTTACAGCCTGGTATGGAAACTGCACTGCTTGAGAAAATTTAAAAAGTCAGCAGAACGCATAATGGGAGGCTAGCTCCCCGGCACTCCAGGAACTGTACAAGAAGAGGTGCATAGTCAAAGCTCAGTGCATG
This sequence comes from Gymnoscopelus braueri, assembly GCF_963280865.1. Classification (NCBI taxonomy): domain Eukaryota; kingdom Metazoa; phylum Chordata; class Actinopteri; order Myctophiformes; family Myctophidae; genus Gymnoscopelus; species Gymnoscopelus braueri. Next base: position 15,808,865 of record NC_137624.1, read on the forward strand.
GACAGGCACAACCCCAGCCACAAACTTTTCAACCCCCTACGACGACTACGGCTGGGCAAGGCAGCCTACCGCAGTATCAAGGGCCAGACCACCAGGTTTATGAACAGTTTCCACCTGTAAACCTGTGATGTGACAATATTAGGATTCTGATTCTGTATATATATAATAACTTCATACCTAATTTATCTGTGATATAATAACATTCCCCATTCATCAACAAAGAAAACAGCTCTTGATTGTATACATTTTCGTATTGAAGCCTGGGCCAAAATGTGCTACGAATGCCCATGATAAACATGTACAGTAACTACCATCTTATAAATCCCTTGATAACACTAGCAATCTAGCTGAAGTACTAAGTATAGCTCAAAGTTTGTTCTGAATATGTGGGGGAGGCTACAACATCAGCAGATGATCTATTATAAGATTAAGTGGATCACAAAGTCTAAGCAAAGGTTCCCACTGCCAATAGGGCTGCGTTATCAACACGACCAGGCTCCATGGCCAAGCTCCAGGTTGTCTATGGGCAACTCCCTGCAAGCACTGGCTTGTACTGTAGTTGCTGATAAAAAGTCAGATTGGCAAGGCAAGGCAATATTATTTGTATAGCACATTTGAACAACAAAATGTGCTTCACACAGAACATCAAGCAAAGGAAACACAATTATACTACTATTATTAGGAAGCATAAAACAAAGGAAGTAAAACACACAATTACAGTGCCTAAGAGAAAGAAAAAGAAAAAAGAAAAGTATCTCAATCAAAGGCAGCGGCAAACAGAAAATCTTTAGTTGTGTTTTAAAAGCAATAAGGGTTGCAGCAGACCTGCTGTTTTTTGGGGGTTCGATGTGGTGCATAAAAACTATTGTGGAAATAGCTTTGGCCAGCATCCTGATCTTTGTCAGAGAAGAGAAGAGAAAGAATAGACTACACTAAATAGTGGGCCCCCAAGCCAATGGAAAAAACATTAGCATTTTAATAATACAGTTTTTCACAATTGTTAACACACGTTTCTCAAAACAATAACGGCTTTCTCAAAACTGCACACACAAAATTGAAAACCTCACACACAAAATGCTAAACCCCACACTGCCTTTGCAAGATTACTCTTTGCCATCAAATCTTTTAACTGTTCACAAAATGGAACTCGTGTTTTCATTTGGTACACACAGCCATATTTTCAAATGACACACACATACCATTCATTACAGTACACACAATAAGCATGTGCTGCACACTACCAAACATTTACAGCACACTGCAGGGCAAAATTGAAAACACAATCATATAAATGGAACACACCATATGAATGACAATGACTCTGGAGAATGAGACATTTCTCCTTTTGTAAAATGACTCAGAGTAGGCCTACTTTTTTCATAGTCAAACATAAAACAAAACACAAATATGCAGCCAAAAATGTTTTATTTCTCTACATGATTTAGGCAACATGCCTCCGGTTCATGTCTGGCCAGAGGGCCTCATCCACATCATAGGCAATGTTCTCCCTGTCCAAGCAGCGTTGGAAGAAACGCCTCGAGTGGCGCATGAAGCCCTGACAGACCTCAACAGTGACTAGGGCTGCAATCGATTTTCACGATTTTTGTATAATGACATTTTTCGATTTTGAATTGGAAAAAAACATATTTTACTAATCGAGAATCATTTGTTTTGAAAAAATCGGAAAAGAATCGGAATCGTGACCCCAAGAATCAGAATCAAATCGAATCGTGAGATAGCAGAAGATTCACACCCTAACAGTGACGTCGCCAAGCCTCCTCCATGGCCTGGAGCAGTGGGACCCGGCTCTGTCCGTTCCGTTCATTTACCTTCCACCTCCAAGCTCAAAAGAACTCCTCAATGGGATTCAGGAAAGGAGAATAAGGTGGAAGGTACAGAACGGAAAAATGTGGGTGGTCCTGGAACCACTCACGCACTGGAGCAGCCCGGTGGTGCAAATTGCTCACCAGACCTGAATGTTTAGAGATTTGACTATTTAGGTGTTATAGATTGATGCTTTGAGATTTTGCGTGAGAAGTGTGTGCAACAACTGAACATTGTGTGTAGTGTTTGGACAACAAAGTGTGTTGTAGATTGTTGCTTTGAGATTTTACGTGAGAAGAGTGTGCAACAACTGAACATTGTGTGTAGTGCTTGGATAACAAGGTGATAATGTAATGATTGTGATGAGTGTAAAGAAGGAAAGTCAGAGTCTAATGCAAATAAGGGAGTGTGAAGTAGTGCCAAATTGGGTCGAGCGATTAGTACATGAAGTTGTGCCGAATTTTCGCTTTTTGTGTGTTAACAATTGTGAAAAACTGAATACAACTTTAATGTAAAAATGGAATCTTAGAAAAAGGGTTAAAACCTTGACAAAATGTGTTATCACTGTCATACTGATAACAATGTTGGTTTCCAGTGATCCAATGCAAAACACGATCGACGTGCACTACAACTGTTTCTTATTCAATTTGATTAATGGTTGAAATAAACATGCTCTGAGAACGCACTGATTGGCTACCGCGTTAAATGGTCAGATGGGTGGGCCACGAATGCTATTGAGATTTTCAAGGGGTCCCTGATCCAGAAAAGGTTGGGAACCGCCGGTGTAGAGCGAAAATAGGAGGGGGCCTAGTTTAAGAGCCCTGGGGAACTCCAGTCAACGAAGTACATAGTAGGGCTGATAGAGGAAAAGGCAGTGTGTAACTTTGAGTAGGTGGATGCAACATAAAGCACTCCATGGAGATTAAATACATTTTACTCCATTACGTTTTGTGTGTCCATTTGAGGGATTTCCATTAATGACGACAGCTCTGACGGGTGGATAAATCAGGCGTTTATATTTTTGATCATATCAGGGTTATGGGGCTGCTTCCATTATAGGACCCTTAAGCCCGGGAACGCCATGAAACACACGTCTAGTATTCATATGCCACTCGTGCAAATTAAATAACACGTGATCAATATCCACAGATCCATCTAACGATTGCATATAGCTCCCTGCCTTGGAACACTGGTGAAATCTCTTTTAATATAAGGGAGGCCATGATGAGAGATGATTTCCCATGCATTTGCTGCTGCTACATGAAAGTGCAAAAAAAAGAAACTGGATGGATGATGACTAAAAAGGTTTGTGAACTGAACATATAATCTTTTTTTATCATACCACCTGGGAAGGTAATTGCTTCGTTCTTCCTATCTAGCACTTATTTACTTTCAAAAGCATATCCAAGGACATGCAGGAAATGGCCAACACAAACAGTGCAGTATAGTCACAGCATCACATGCATACACAGAATGACTCACACACACATGCACGCATGCACACACGTGCGTGCGTGCACACACACACACACACACACACACACACACACACACACACACACACACACACACACACACACACACACACACACACACACACACACACACACACAGAGGTCAGCGGTTCCCACACCTTTATATGCCAAGTGGCGATAGACCGAATCACATTGTGCATGTTTGAAAAACAAAACAAAGATGTTTAAATGTTGGGGGCTTTTTGTTTGTTTTTTTGTTTTAATTATATGCCCAAAATAGGACAGCCAGGTTGGAAGTGGTTAAATCGCCAAAATAATCTTAGGGGTTGAATTGGAATGTAAATTATATTTTTTATGTTTTTGTGTTGTTTTTTCTTTTTTATCTCCTGCCCCCCCTCCTTTCTTTTCTCATTTCATTTTGCCTGGCCCCACTTTGAAAACCACTGAGCTAGGTCATTAACACACATGCATCGGGCTGATGCATGGAGAGCGCTCATTGGAATCAGATTGCATTGAAGGGACCTGTGATTTACCTTGGGCTGTAAATGCAGCGTTGCTTGGTCCGGCCCGGCCATTGATTGTATGTTTTCATTGGCCAAAAGAGGTAGGCTTGACACAAAGAGAGAGAGGAGAGGGAAGCACTCTGACCTCGCTTCATGAATTGAAGAGGACTGAATATTGAACATCTTTCCCGTTCAATCTTCACTCATCATTGTTCTGTCAATGTGCCTGTCTGCAATTACTCTCTACCACAGAGTAAGCTGCCTCAGACATTCACAACAATGTATAGCTGCACACATGCACACGCAAACACATGCACACAGGGGTGTTTGAACTAAAGAACCATTCTTTATTTAAATCAGCTCTATTGCGTATATTTGTGCCTTTGGCAATGCTGGCTAATTTGACTTAGGCTAAGATTCCCAAAATACACATGGAGCTCATACTATGGAATATATTCAACATATTCACTGTGAGATGACACCATTGCTCATACTAATGAATGCATAATGCTGAATGATGAATTTCTGCTGTTGTCTAATGCATCTGTAGGCGGATTTTCATACAAGAGACTACATATACGGTACAGTAACTGTCTTGCATCTCATTTTACATATACCATGTAAGTAAATAGAGTGCTTTGTGACCTTATCTTTCTTTGTGAAAGCACACAATGTGCCTATATGAGAGAGAGAGAGAGAGAGAGAGAGAGAGAGAGAGAGAGAGAGAGAGAGAGAGAGAGAGAGAGAGAGAGAGAGAGAGAGAGAGAGAGAGAGAGAGAGAGAGAGAGAGAGAGAGAGAGAGAGAGAGAGAGAGAGAAAGAGAAAGAGATACAGAAAGTGATACAGAAAGTGGAATAAAGTCGGGGCAGCAGGATAGCTGTCATGGCAATGGGAGAAGATGGGGAGAGGAGATGGGGACATGGGGTGTATTGCACTTTATACAAGGCCACAGGCTAGTATTACCATATCATGAGAACAATCCATCAAATTGGTTTAAATTGTACACGCCATTTCAGGGCCACGGAGACATGCATAATGAGATCATGCATATGCCCTAGCCTCCATATACAGCATGGAGCAGTCTACAGCGTATCCTCTGATGGTACAGTCTAACACACAGTGTTGAAAACCACTCATTCATCCATGTTATGGCGGTTCATCCCATCATACTTGTTTTAAACTTCGCCACCTGGATATAGGGGACCCTAAATGACAAATAGGTCGCTTACCCTTAGGATAACCCTGGTTACAAGCAGTGGGAAACACTCTGTCAAAAACTGAAAACTTTGACTTTCTTGGACCCTTTTCAGACAGATTCACCATATTGAATTGTCAAGATTACGGTTGAATGTCACTATTTTTTTATTTTTTTTTACAAATTTGGCATTTAGCAGACACTCTTATCCAGAGAGGTTTTTTATTACTTCATGTTTTCAATTTCAATTTAGTTTTATATGTTTTTAAAGTGGCTGTGCTGTTTTAGTTGAGTTATTTTTTAAATTGGTTTTGTGTTAGTTTTAGATTTTTATTATAATATCGGGTATTTGTCAGGGATAAGATTCAAAAAGGTCTGAAAAAGTATTGTGTAATTAAAAAAAAAGTACCATAAGAAAATACGTATTCAGAATTAAAACTGCTACAGCTAAAAATTGGAAGATAGATTTCATATCCTCCAATTGGATTTATTGTCAGAGAGGTCCCATTAATCTCCGCAATAATAACAAAGCTCACCAAGTGGCAAACTCACACAAACACCAGGGGAAGGTCTTAGTAGCGCATGTGCCCTGTGCAAATAAGCCTCCTCTTTACTGTCTTTTAAAAAGTTATGCGAAAACCACTGTGAAACCAGTGATTGCGATATTATTTGCCTCACGGAAACCTGGATGACTGAGGAGATCCCGGATTCATCGATCAAGCCTCCAGGTTGTTTATGTTTTCCATATAGACAGGACAAAACAACACTGATAAACATCGAGGGGGAGGGTGTGTATTAAGATAAACAATTCCTGGTTTAGGAATGAACAAACCTGTATGTTTTGTTTTGTTTTGTTCTCCAGACCCGGAACACATGATGCAAATATGCAGACCATTCTGGCTACCTAGGGGGTTTAAACCAGAAGAAATAGGCCATGTAGTTGCTCAGTCTTGTTTAATTTCACACCTACAACTGCTAGTTCAAAACCTTTGTGTCAAGTGTACACTATATATGCCTATGCCTACTTCAGAGCACAGCGCACTTCTGATTGGCTTGTCGCTCTGTGCAGCAGATTCAAAGATTCAAAAGCTTTTCTCAACTTTTACACTTACTGTAGCTTTTTGCTGGCTCTGCCTCCTGCTGCTCCATGAACCACGACTGTCCGCTGCTGTTGTGATTTCAGCACCAACCAGCCAGAGTCAGCACCACCTCAGGAGGCATGCCCATTAACCATCATGGAAGCTGATTCGCGCAGAGACTTCAAACGCGGAGACTGCGCAGACTCGCCTCTTCAGAATCCACCTCACCCCGTAGCACTTCACTCTCCCTACACCCCTTCTTGCAACCTTTTTCTTTGATTGATGCTAGCGATTGACCAAGCTATGGCTATGCAGACATATCTTGGTCACTTGTTCTTTGTGTTTCGGTTATTCTTAGATTTGTTTGCCTTATTTATACAGACGCTAGGTTCATTGATTACTTCCCATAGATTCAAATATAAAGAATGTTATTTAGATGTTGTTTAGACAGATGCTAGGTTCATTGTTTACCTGGTATCCTAGTTTCTTTGAGGCACTAAACTTCTCTCTGCCTTCTATTTATGTGATTATTTACCTTGTTCATGCTTACTCTGCTTATTCCAATCTCGTCCATATAAGTTGCTCTAGAGGCGTCCGCTAAATACCTAAATTGTAAACAGGTGAACATCTGCAAGGCCCCTGGCCCTGACAGCATCCCAGGCTGCATCGCAAAGCATGTGCGGACCAGCTGGTGATGCAATTGCCATGGCTCGTCACGTACCGGCCTTTCACCTGAAGGTGGGGAACAGCTGCGTACGAATGCTGTTTGTCAACTGCAGCTTGGCATTTAACACAATAGTTCCTGCCAATCTTTGCACAAAGCCCAGAGATATAGGTCTGCACCCGACCATGGGCTCATTATGCTCGGGTGGGATGGCTCAGGATAGAGGACAAAGTACAGCAACTTGCAATGGGCCAGGTTTTCAAGATACTCAAGCGACCGGTGCAAATGTACCTGTCAAACTACTTCAAAAGAGTGTGAAACGCCCACGGGCACAACACCAGAGGGAGCTCCACTGATCTCATTCCAAATTCGGCACTAACATGCCCTACCACCAGCCATCATCAAAAAGTGCAACTTCCTAACCCCTTCAAAACCGCCATAAAAGACCACCTGTCTGCAATTTGAAACTGGACCTAGACAAAATAAATGACCGCCCACTGTTTTACTGTAATTAAACTGCTTCTAGTATTGATGATTTCTTGTATAGTATTGAATGTCTTTATATGTCTTGATGAATTGAATACATAAGGCCACAATGGAAACAAGCCCTCAGGGCTTTTAGTGTTATCCTCTTAGCATTGTTGTATAACTGTACCTCTGTACATTTTGCAAACTGTTAATAAAGTATTTAATCAATAAAAAAAAGCTGGATTCTGGACTTTCTATTGGAATTGAGAATGGGCAACAATATATTGGACCCTCTGACCCTCAACACAAATGTCCCTCAGGGCTGCATGCTGAGTCCTCTCTTCTACTCCCTGTACACATGTGACTGTGTGGCCACGCACAGCTCCAACACTGTCAAAGTGCTGACAACACGTCAATGATGGGCTTGATCGCCGATGATGACAATGAGTCGGCCTGATCTGACATGGTGTCAGAAAAACAACCTTGCTCTCAACGTCCACAAGACCACAAGGAGCTGATCGTGAACTAAAGGAGGCAGAGGAGCGAGCATTCCTCCATAGACGTCGTCGCAGAGAGGGCAGGTGACTCCAAGTTCCTCAGCATACACATAGCTGAGGACCTCAAATGTGCAACAAACCCCACATAAGTGGTAAAAAAAAAAAAAGCTCTGCAATGCCTGTACTGCCTCGACAGCTGAAGAGATTCAGTGTGAGTCCCCGCAACCTCAGGACATTCAGCATCATCAAGGGCATCCTGACGGTGACGGGCTGCATGATGGTAAGGGAGCTGCACCACCCTTAACTGCCAAATACTACTGCACATATTTTGAACATCCAACATTTCTACAGCAATTAAAACTGTATTATTTATTCTCATTAGTTTATTCAAAGGTGTCTCTGTGAATTGGTATAATATTTGCCTACAAACAAACCTCTCCTCTGAATGAACATGACGCATTATGTAAAAACCCTCCACACTGTATTTTGTTATGGAGGTGTAGCAGCAATGGCTGGCAGCCTTTCTGGACAGCTGGATGGATGGCATTTGAGGCCAATCGAGCATCTAAATGTGTGTGGAGTACACAGTATGCAAATGACTTCAGGTTTCCATTCCTGGTATTCGTATTTCGTTCCTCTGTTCCTCTGAAAGGCCCTCAGAGGCACATCACATCCCACAGCAGATGGCTGAGGCATAAAGAGAATGACAGGCCTCAATTTCCTGCTGCTTAAAACATCACTGTGACACGGCAGAACAATGTTGTGTTTTTTTCTAATGTATGTTCAAACCAGCGGTAGCATATAAAAAAAAGACAAAGAAACAACAAAATGCAGTGTCTTTTTTGTTTTATCTTTAAGATTATTCTTATTGATTTATAAAAATCTTGTGGGGAGAGACAGGAATCTGCACGGCAGAGGAGGAGATGACAGGCAACACAGACCGTACAACATGAAGCAAACCAGGGACAGTGTAGTTACAGTATGTCATTGGTATTTGTACCAGCTGATTTGTGATTAGAGATTGTTGGATGGGTGATGGCTGATTTAACCAGTCACATCTGGCCTGATCTAATTGGGTGTTGGACCCAGAGCTAAGTGTGACTGCACACCTGTTGTGCATCACACAGGATAATTCCCCACACTACATTCAGAGAGAGACAGTCTGTGTGGTCTGGTATCTGACTTGTTGTTTCCTTGTGGTTGTCTACCATATTATTACACCAATAAGGCATGGAAAGCAGTGTGTGATTGCACAAAGAGAGAAATAGAGAACTCAAAACCTTGGCTGTCGTCTGTCCAACAATTGTGTTACAGCTGTTACAACTGTTACTGTAGAGATCATGAGAGAGAGATGATGATCTTTTTCTTCAAATAAATGTTGCTGTAATGGGTTGGTTGAACTAAAGTGAAACAAGAGTAACTGCCAAAATAATTTGCTTACTCATTGAGCTGTTCAGAGGCCACTTAAAAAGCCGTTAGGAATGGCTATTCGCGAGGTCCAACTTCCATATTGTGACGTATTTCCTAGTGAAAAGGGCTGGGAGCTAGATGCGCCATTGAAGCACGGCTGCCCTTTCATTTCAATGAAACTTGGTGTCTAGCTAGCATAATGACTCATAGCCCTCTCATAGTGTGGAAAATTAATTGACAGGTGCATGTCATGATATTAATGGTTCAAGTGTTGGGTAGTACCTGCTCATGTAATCAAACATTACATTTTTGTTTGACAGAAAGTAAAGATTGGACTTTTCTCTTTTTGACCATGGACATGCTTTAAGTGTGGAAAAACATATTATCCATTTCAGCTGCATGTCTTTAATTTTCTGCTGAAGGAGGCCTGGTCAATACAAAAGGGGTGGAACATGAACCCTCCCAGGAAAAAATAGTTAAATTAACACTCCAGAGTCTTTTCTTTTGCATATCCTTTTTTCTTTTTTCAGCTTACGTTGTACCCTTCTGTACATATTTCTGAGTTCCCTCAGTGTTCTTTTTTCAGCCTACGTTGTACCCTTCTGTACATATTTCTGAGTTCCCTCAGTGTTCCATTTACACCCAACACACAAGCTGCTGACTTGTTGGGCTGTCACTCAGACAACTCCTGTTGGATAATGGCTCTGAGGATGGTTGTTTATAGACTTGGGTCATTGTGTAAGGTGCTGGAAGGATGACTCGACTTGTCGATCCAGGATCCCTCTGTAGCAACAGTAGACAAATTGAATGTGGTGGCATGTTTTGTGATCCGTTACAAAAGACTTTGAAAGTGGAAAAAAAGAAACCTGGAGGTGTGTGTGTGTGTGTGTGTGTGTGTGTGTGTGTGTGTGTGTGTGTGTGTGTTACCAATCGAACTTCCATCTCATCTGGGACTACTGATTGACGCATTGGCTCACCATAGGCCCTGCTGCCACTACTGCAGTGACAAATACCATTTGTCTTTTTCCACCAGTCTTCCCCTCTATCAAAGAGAACTCCAAATTGCATTAGCTTTCATTAAAAAGAAATAAAGGAGTCAGTAGCAGCATGAGCACCTGACATGCATGGCAGATGATTCCCTTTTGAGCCTGCAAATGGAAAGCATGGTGTAGGCTACTGTACTTTCCATGGGAAAGTAAAAGGAGCACCCGCTATGCTCACATCATCATGCACACACGCACACGCACACGCACACACACACACACACACACACACACACACACACACACACACACACACACACACACACACACACACACACAGAGTGAACGACCAAGTGTGAGTGCATTCCCATGCTTAATTACATTGCTGGCTGATGGGAAATGTAAGTCTGTTGGTGCTCGCGGCATGGAGAATGTGAATTGGAATTGGAGAAGTCATCTCTGTGACGTCAGATGGGAGTGACTAAAGGACAGAGAGAGAGGATTTGCCAGTGAAGGACGACACTTATCTTTTTAGCATCATCATACATCTTCATACCGAGCTAGTGCTATTGTCTGATGAGCACAGAGCAAGTTAGACTTGGGTATCAGTCAACTTTATTACAGCCCAGAGACTTGTATAGTTGTATACAGCCTCCTCCTCTAGCTATTGTAGCTAGATGTTCATGCTGTGAATATTTAATGGTCAGCCTCATATGAATGAACAAGCAGTGGTTGACTTAATGTCTGCTTTGGGGTTTTATAGGACTGTTCTCAGTTTATTGCCCTAGTGGGGAGGAAATATTATGTCCCATATAATATGTTATGTGCTGTCTCGGGTCTGGGAGGTTTCTCTGAAGTTTGCAATGCACCATAACAGATTACAGTAATTACTGCATAGATTACTGTAAAGCATCCCAGTCTTTGAGATTATTTCATTAAGAAATCGAATCATGTGGCTCTCGGGATCCACATGAGAATGGCGTACGTGGCTCCAATGGGATCTCGGACGTCATGTGGCCAACCTGTGTCAGTCATCTATGACGTATATGACTCCAGATGTGGGAACAGTTTTAGCCATTCAAATTTGATATTTCAAAAAGTATAAAACAAATGCAAACCCCACGACCCGACTCGAATAAGTGGTTGAAGATGGATGGATGGGTAAAACAAATGTGACAAAAATGAATGAGGTATATGTTAGCCCACACGATAACGATCACGATAACTGATATGTTGTTTAAAAAAATCGTTCCAACTCAAATGGATGGCAGCGGGCACACCACAACTATAACGACAACCATAGTCGTGGACGATATCGTTTGATAGAAACATTGACAGCCATTCAAAATCCACCAGGACATCTGGAATGCAGTCTGCAGAGACCCTCGGAAAGTGTAATTATTAACGGAGATGAGGAGATTACATTTGCACACATGTGACATTTGTCCTCTGCATTTAACCCATCCTAACTAGGAGCAGTAGGTGGATAATATACAGTATGCACCATTATATATTATGCACCAACTGCTCTAGTGGTCTAGCGTCTCTGTCATGCTTTAATTGGTGGTTTAAATAAATAAGATAACTGAGAATGAGCATGTGATTATTAAGTCAAGATACTGTATCACATAAGAGACATTGCTGGTGGAAGGTGCCCAAAAATGCCTCTGAAATCATTATATTAATACTGCAAGATGGTCACATATTTTCTCTTTTCTTCAGCAGAAAATGATTCATGTCTCCTCTAATCTGCCAATTAAATGGCAATGTACCTACAGTAGCACAAGCACACCTTCTCTTAACCCATTCAATCCGGGAACGGATCTGTGTATATTCAAAGATGTGCACACATTTTTACGATAAAAAATAAATAAATAGCAGATCCACGAGCTTGTAGCATATCTGCTATTTTTTAATAGCCAAAGAAATCTTAAAATGACACAGATGCGTTCCCGGATTGAATGGGTTAAAGTGAATAGGAGACGACACACTAATTTATGTCATGCCCAAAACACACCTCATGACTAATCCAGAGAGCCCCTTTGCGGCGTGCCGAGCGTTGTGCCAGATTACAAACTAGTTAAGATGCAGCGGATGCCTGAAGAAGGTCTAAGCAACGTTGCATCTTAACTAATAAACTCCTCTATAAGTGAAGACAGTGGGACTCCCTCTCCCTTCTCCCTTTTTCTTCCATATTCAGTATTCAAACTCCGACGCACCTGTCCGTTCATAGGTGTGCAAAAGGACATATCCTAAAAGATTACAAACTAGTGAAATCGGAGGTAGACACACTCCTTTTTTTAGATATGTTTTGGGGGCGTTTTCTGCCTTTATTGATAGTATACTGTAGTAGATTGACAGGAAATGGGGAGAGAGATATGGGGAGTGACACGCAGCAAAGGTCGTCGGGACCGGGATTCGAACCCGCAAACCCGTATTGCAGCCTAGGTGCCCGGCCCACAAGGCCAGCGGTCCGGGCCGATAGACACACTCCTAACATAATTGCATCCTGTGTCTTAGACCGTGCGCCTTAAGATCATCTAAATAGGGCCCTGTGTTTTTGCACCTGATGAGCAGACCTACAAAAAAAACATTTTACAGGTGGCATGTGAGGGAAAGACAAGGGAAATATACGTACAGTATGAATTCAGGGCATGACCATATTTTGGCATAATCCGGTCAGATGTCAGGCATGTCCATATTCGAGCATAATACAAACACACAAACAGACAAACACCCACCCACACACATCATCTTCAGATACCGTACAAGACAAGCTGAAAACGTTCACATCTTGCCGGGGTTATTGTGCTGGCAACATGTCGCTTTGCTGTCTGTCTGTCTTTCTCTGTCTTTCTCTGTCTCTCTCTGTCTCTCTGTCTCTGTCTCTGTCTCTGTCTCTGTCTCTGTCTCTGTCTCTGCCTCTGTCTCTGTCTCTCTCTCTCTCCCTCTCTCCCCCCTGTTTGATTTATTTAATCTATCTTATGATATCGTCTAGGTGTGACCTTAAATCCACTGTTTTGAGACATCTAAATAATGTTCTCTCTGTAAAAGTAGCATTGGACATATCGCGGAGACAGAGATGCAGATGTGAGAAAGCCAATTTAAATGAGTTTCAGAGATCCAATGTAAAAGGAAGAAATATCATTGCATCAATCTGCTTATTTCACAAAAACAAGACCCCTCAATATGGAATTACAAGGATTTGTAATTGAGCCTACTTCTGTCGACGTGCATGAACATGATTACTTGCCTACAAAGTTCATGCTTTCCCATTCCCCCTGTTTTTGTCAGGGCCTTCTATGTTCTCTCGTTTAACTTTTGTCTCACTTTATCACACTGTTTCTCAACGTCTGGTATGGGGACCACCAGAGGTCCAAATGGACGAGTCCGTTGGGTTCCATGTGTGCATCTCTCAGAGTTAAATTAAAACTGAGGATTTAACAGTGTAGATTCGAGTTCCAGTAGTTTAGTTCAGTGATTCTCAACCTTTTTAATTTCACGGATGTCCAGTTTGATATGCATTAGCCCACGGTCCCCCATTTGATACCTTTTTTTTTTCCTGGGACACCAATCGACACATCAGTTTAAATTTAACTCTGAGAGTGTACCAGGGATTCCGTTAGCCGGTATTTACCGGCCATTGACCGGTAAAAGTTTTAATTGGCCGGTAATTATAAACACCACCGGCCACCGTGGCCGGTTGGTAAAATGGTGTTAGGCTATTTTATCATTTAAGCCTATTATTAATATTATTATTTGGATAAAGTAGTTGGCTACAAACAACCATTAACCATAATCATTTAAAGTTTTTTATCATGATCTGACTGTGGTTTAATTCCCGACAGCCTGCTCTGCTGCTGCTGCGCGCTGCAGTTGTAGATTCGCCTATTCGTTGTACGATGGTGTCGCGCATTGAAAATATCAGAGCTACAAGCTCACAGCACGCTGCAACGCGCCGCGTTGTGAGCTTGTATGTCTGCTATTTTTGATACGCCACAAAACAGCTGATAGACGTCACACAGCTGTGTCTCCTCCTCATCAGCCAGCGTGGTTCGCTCGCGTGTGTTGATAAACAGAACCGGGATTTTCCGAGGTGATAGAATCTGAACCAAACCGGACCCACTTGTCGATAAAGGGACCCGAACACGTGTGGGTCGTGGATATTATGCAGGCACAGTGACTGTCTGTCTGCAATGGATAAAGTGGTGAAAGTTGGGCGACGGTGTCGCGCATGGAAAGGCTCTGCCGCAGCTCGCCCCAAAACACCCTCGCCCCCATTTTTCAGGCGGACCAGCGGTTCTTGTATTCTTGTATTTGTTTTACTGACGATAAGGGTAGAAAGGTTTAGGATTAGGTATAGTTTTACTGAGGTTAAGATTAGGAATAAGGTTAGGTTTAGGCATAGTTTACTGATATGTTTAGGAATACCAGGCGAATACAGCCGGATTTTCCCCGGGGCGACTGTGTTTTGGGGCGAGCGGGCGGTATTCGTTGCGCAGTAACCTCGCGTCACCTGTCTTTCTACCTCGGAGGAAAAGTTGCGCAGCAGTTCACTCATGCCCACTTTATTCATTTCATTTTTGGCAAGCGACATCTCTGCATGATATAGTAGATCATATAATTTAGTTATCTATAAAAACAGGAACAGATTGCATCTGTGATAAAGTGGAAAGAAGCGCAGCTCTAAAGTAACAAGGTGTAATGATCAGTTGGGTGCATGTATGCAGTGCAAACGCGCATGTGACGTTAATTATAATATATGGCCGGTAAATTTATTCTTTGGCCGGTAAAATATAATCCTGCCGGCCATGGTGGCGTGGCCATGGTGGAGTGCATGTACAAAATGGAAACAAATGGAACCGTAAGGGTTTTGGACACTCTCAAACATACAGACCCGTAAGGTTCCATTCTTTTTGGACCCTTGGTGATCCCCGGACCCAACAGTGTTCTATCCTATACTGCTGTCCCCTAACCCTAATTCATACAATGACATACAGTACACATGACAAAAATTACAAGTGAAACATGCAATGCATCACTTGAACATGAGCTACTTTAGGTGAGCAACACTGCTGCATTGGTGTAGCCACGGTACTGAACATATATGTACTGACCTGAGGCTATCACACACACACACAGTTTTGTGTGTGTGTGTGTGTGTGTGTTTGTGTGTGTGTGTGTGTGTGTGTGTGTGTGTGTGTGTGTGTGTGTGTGTGTGTGTGTGTGTGTGTGTGTGTGTGTGTGTGTGTGTGTGTGTGTGTGTGTGTGTGTGTGTGTGTGTGTGTGTGTGTGTGTGTGTGTTTGTGTCCGTCCGTCTAATCTCCGGTACCATTGGCCCAATCGCAGAGAAACTGTGCACACACACTCCCTGGATGCCAGAGCAGAACCTATACCCCAAACTTTCCAGATCGGTCTGTTATAGCACCACCAGGTGGCAGATGTTTGACAAAACTTTTTTTTTAATATTACTCCTACAGAGTTTGTCCAAACATCACGCAAATCGGTACACAGTGGCCCTCATTTATCAACGGAGCGTATAAACCGGCGTATATTTTTCCAAATATTCGGCCGTACACCAACGTCGAAGTCACATTTATCAACGGATCCTATACAGCCGGTCCTAGCGTACATTGGGTCGGAGCCTTGATAAATGTCACGGCTGAAACCGAGCGTCATTTAAATAACACGCCCTTAAATATTCTGGAAACACCTGATTTTACGACATGAAGAACCGAAAAGAAAGAGTTTCGCCGGCTCGCCTCGCCTCGCTGCCTGTCAAGTCACGCACACGCCTCTCTCTCTCTCTCTCTCTCTCACACACACACACACGCCCAACTGTGTCTTTCATGTAATCCGTAGCGGTACAATCTTTGTCAAGTAGGCTTGTAGCCTACATGAATGACATATTATGACACATCGCCATGAATGGAATACGTTTGCATATTAATTTATTTACCCCATACCGAGCAGTGCGCGTTCAAGTTACACTAAAATAAAGCAGTCAGACTCGGGCAGGCTGCAGTGATTCCGTGCCACCACGTTAATAAGAGATTGGAGCGTCGGGTTTATATCCTTAACCCAGCCAGGTTGCAGTCTTCATAACTCTCTATGACATAACTCCATACCATAGAACAAGCTACTGTAAATTTTTACACCTCATTGTACACCATGAAAAGATGTTCGGGAGTCCCGAAAATGCGCTCGCAGAAGCGCTCGTATATTTAGAAAATAGCAGATCTACAAGCTCACAACGCGTCGCGATGCGACCCGTTGTGAGCTTGCAGATCTGCTATTTTTAAAATAGCCAATGCAGCCAGATCTGCAAGCTTAACCGAATTACTGTTAAAGCAGTTTGTTTAAATTACTTTATAAAATATATATATTTTCACAGGGATTATTTATTAGTGTAGATATACATTTAGGAGTGGATTATGTGTCCAGATGCCTGTCAGACAGTCAGACAATGCTGCTCCGCAGGTCTAGAATGGAATAAACGGGTGCAGCCAAAGTCAACAACTGCTCTCTACCAGACGTGAGATCTCAGCATACGGTAGGATGAAGCGAACGTCAGGATATATTGATAAATGCCGAAAGTTGCGGTGACCTCGCCGTACGCCCATTATTTGGTCTGCACCGCGTTGATAAATGAGGGCCAGTATCTCTATAGTCATGTGATCAAGACGATCTGTGATCATTTTTCACATCTGCCTTTTATAGCGCCACCAGGAGGCCGACTTTTGTAAAACAAACTTTTTGATATTATTCCTTCAGAATTTGTCCGAAAATCACACAAATCGGTACACAGTATCTCTATAGTCATGTGATCAAGAGGGATCTGTCCGATTTTTCATATTCCATCCTGATTGGCTAAGATTGGCCTCCAAAGTTTGCAGGATTGGTCCGTTTTGAACAAAATACCCCAAATCATGAACGCAGCATGCGATTTCCGTGAAAATTCGGACGCACATTCCCACTAGGCCAAGGAAGAAATGCCACCCTTTTCACATTGGACTGTTATAGCGCCACCAGCAGGTCGATTTTTGCGAAACACATTTTTGGAACAAAATGTCTCAATGAAAGGTCTAGGAAGAAATGGGACCCTTTTCACATTGGCATATTATAGCGCCACCAGGAGGCACAGTATCCTACCTGACCTGGCGGAGACCTGTACTCCGAGGAGCACTTTTTCTAGTTGTACTTGTTTTCACTACATTCCTAGGAAGGGGGACATTATCAATTAATCACTTAGGCCATATTTCAAATACAGATCTACAAGCTCACATATGAGCATGTAGATCTTCTATAGATCTTAAATATTATTGATATTTTTGTAGAATTTCTGTAAAAACTTTCAATTTTGGTGCGGAAATGTTTATATTAAATACAGCAAGGCATTGGTATTAAAAATAAAAATGTGCTTTGTAATTTATAGTTTGGAATACTTAAGTGTTTTTAAAAGCAAGTACTCCACTTTAACTCAAGTACAAATTTGACAGAGAAACCTTCACTAATAATATTTGACCAGGAGTATCTATCCGTCAAGTACTGGAGTTGAGTACTATGTCCACCACTGTTAATAGCCAACAAAGCAAACATTAACTGATTCTCATCTAATTTGTACTGATTTAGAGGTTGAACTTTATTTTATTTATGTAGGATTTTATGCATACATTTTAATTACCCCCCATTAAATTATGGCTTATGAGGATAATTTCACACTAGATTGCAAAATATTACCCACCGGCTAACAGATTAATAAAATATGCCCTCTGTGATTGCTAAGGAGAAGTAAACTATGCCAAGTGTCAGGCAGAATATGCTGGCAGGGAATGGGGAGCTGAAAAATCCATGAATTTAATTAATCTACTAGGCCATTACTGCACCAGCAGTTTGACTTAAATTTTATTTAAAACAGAGACCTTGGGTTCATCTGGATATATGGCATGTTACATATCGTCGCTCTCATGTGGAAACCTTGTATGTCCAAACCGACATAAGAAAAAATTCATTGGTTAAATATTTATAAAAGCCACGAACAGACTTGACCATGTTTTCAGAAGGAGTTGCATCGTAATGCATTATAAGCTTATAGATTATTGCTATTTTTGCTATAGGGCATTCATTTATGAACAAAAGAAGAAAAAAATAGAAAAAGTGCTCATCGGAGCACAGGTCTCCGCCAGGTCATGTAGGTTATTATGGCCTCCTGGTGGCGCTATAATAGGCCAATGTGAAAAGGGTGCCATTTCTTCTTAGGCCTTTCACGGCAATCGGACACTGCATTCATGATTTGAGGCATTTTGTTCCAAAAATGTGTTTTGCTGAATTAGACCTGCTGGTAGCGCTATAACAGGCCAATGTGAAAAGGGTGGCATTTTTCCGTGGGTATGTGTGTGCACAATTTCACAGAAATTGCACGCTGCATTCATGATTTGAGCATTTTGTTCAAAACGGATCTATCCTGCAAACTTTGGAAGCCAATGTTAGCCAATTAGGATGGAATATGAAATATCGGACACATCCGTATTGATCATATGACTATAGAGATACTGTGTACCGATTTGTGTGATTTTTGGACAGAATCTGAAGGAGTAATAGCAAAAAATTGTTTTACAAAAGTCAGCCTCCTGGTGGTGCTCTAAAAGGCAGATGTGAAAAATGCCAGGCAAAGGTTTTTTCATGACCTCTAGGGAGTGTGCGTGCAAAGTTTCACGCAGATCGGTGCAGTTATAGGTAAAAACGCAAATCGGCCTGTTATAGCACCACCATGAGGCTGATTTGAACATTTTGAAGTGGCATTTCTTCCTCTGTCTAGAATGTGCATACATAATTTCACGGAAATCGCACGCTGCGTTCATGATTTGAGGCATTTTGTTCAAAACAAACCAATCCTGCAAACTTTGGAAGCCAATTTTAGCCAATCAGGATTGAATATGGAAAATCGGACAGATCCGTGTTGATCACATGACTATAGAAATATTGTGTCCCGATTTGCGTGATGTTTGGACATATCCAAAAATGTGTTTTGCACACGCCTCCTGGTGGCGCTATAACAGGCCAATCTGAACAATTTGGAGCAGAGGTTTGGGTTTAGCATCCAGGGAGTGTGTGTGCATAGTATTGCAGCGACCGGGCCAACGGTGCCGGAGATTAACTGCTCGCTGACAAACAGATGGACGGACGCACAGGGTGCAAAACATAGTCTCGGCCATGCCTTTCGGCCTGGCGGAGACAATTAACACTCTGGATTTGACCGTTTATACTATGATTGCTGCTTGCCTATTGGGCAAGTAGCAAGGTGGCTTATTGCACCCTGAAGATATCGAAGGAAAAATACTAGTTTCAATATTTATGACCTTGGCTTAGAAAGCGCTTTATAATTCATTGTCCCTGCTCACAGGCTGGGCTATGAAAGAGAATAACATTCAAATGACAGATGACTTGTCGTTCATCACCGTTGTCACCTTGACACACAGGAGGAAATAACAACCCTGTCAGATCGTGTCACTTCCTGTGCCCAGCTACTCTACAGTATCTTCACCTAAAACATTCAAATGCTCAGCAGGATGGCACACATTTGAACACATGCATGCACGCACACACACACCGGCATTCATTCATGCAAGCACACGCGCGGACACATACAGACAAACGCACGCATGCATACTGTATGCGCACGCACGCACGCACGCACACACACACACGCACACAAGCACGCACGCGCGCACACACACACGCTCACACACACAGATTATTAAGAAGGCCAGTGTGACTCAGCCAGTCATATTCCAAGCTGCTCCCACTCATCTGCCAGATGATCACCGATCTCCGCCTACCGATCGTCTGGGGACTTCTAAGTGCAAGCTACAATAGTTGCCAGAACAGTCACAATATCATATTGAAATATCATAGATATCCGTGAAAATATATGGTGAAATTATGCTTGCCACTCACACTCCAGCGGGCCTTCTACAGAGGTACCACCGAGAGCATCCTGACTGGCTGCATCACTGTATTACATGTACTGACCTCAACCGTAATGGGTCGTGCGGATAGATGAGCGCATCAGTGGATGTGATCTTCCCTCCATCCAAGACTTATGATGACCGCTGTGTCAGCGAAGCTCACAGAATCATTAAAGACCACAGTCACCCCAATCACAGACTGTTTCAGATGATGCCACCTGGAAAGTGACTCCGTAGCCACAAGGCCACTGGCAGTTAGCTGCTAAAGAGCTTTCTTCCCCAGAACAATCAGACACATGAACGAGCAAGCCAAACTAAAGCTTGAGACATTTCTAATAATGCTGATATGCAAAACGCTAAAATGGAAGGCAAATATTGAAATGCCAAAAACAAAACAAACAAACAAACAAACAAACAAATAACATGATCATAATAATACTATACTAATACTAAATCTCCCTACTGTACGACAAACACATATTTCCAGCTGAAATAATAATGAGGAAGCTAAGTAAGAGAGAATTGAGTAGTTAGATGACCTACCTCTGACCAAAGCTGCTCTCCTTCCTGCGGCAGTGCAGGGTCACGACCCTGTGGCCTTCACTCCTGACATCTTGACTCACTGTCCAGGCAACTGGGTTGCTGGCCCTGGCCCCAAGAAATGCCACACCATCCTTCAACTTCACCCTAACACACAAACAAACACACACCCACGCACACACACCGATGCCATGCCAATGCATGCACACACACACACACACACACACACACATACCAATGCATACACAAAGACAGACGGACATACACACAGGTCACAAGAAATACATTAAATTAGATGATACCATAGCTGACACAGACACACAGTCACAAGAGAAACGGGATGTAAGAATGACTGACAAACACTACACAGACACCGATAGTCAGTCAGACACAATCGCACGCTGTTCACATGAAACTTGGTCATTGTGTTAAATGGCTCAGGTCACAACACAAACGTAGTTTATAACATTACAAAAATAGATTCTGTAACTCAAAAAACACTTCTACAGACATTTAAGGCAAGGCTGTGGGAGAAGTGGATTGATTATCAGGAGCCATGACTGTCATTCTGGGTAAGACCTGTAAATCTGAATGCAACAGGAATGTAATTCTTGTTTTGATTCTTATCCACTATAGATGATGCAGACAAAATTACTTTTTAACTGTTTCTATTATTTTTTTTTGCACTCGGGTGGCGCAGTGGTAAAGTCACTGCCCACCACTACGAAGGTTGTGGGTTCAAATCCACCGTGGTGCATCCGGCTTTGTCGAGCGTCTACACAAACACAATTGGCCCGTATTCGGGGGAGGGAAGCCGGACGGGGAGGGTGATAATGGTCATTGCACGTACTCCTACGGGCTGGGGCGGCACCTGTCAGCCGGGAGTGTTGGGTGGGAGGAGTAGCATGAAGGCTCTACATCCTCCTGGTGGGGGCTCCTCACTGGCAGGTGAGTCAGTAAGATACGACAGCAGTGACAACACAGAAATGTGTGTGGGGAGGAATTAATTGGCATAAATACAAAATTGGGGAGAAAAAGGGGTAAAAAATAATTGGCTACTCTAAATTTAGGGGGGGGGGGGGAAACTGTTTCCATTTTTAACCATGCACCTTATGCATATTATTTGACATTGCTCATATTATATTATTACCGTACCCTATTCTCGAAACTGCAATTGATGGGAGCTTGCATTTCCCACACTTTTTTTCCACACCTGTAAACCTGTGATGTTACAATAAAGCTGAATCTGAATTTGATATCTATACAAAATAAATGCACAAGTCACAATGCTTTTGTGTCCAATTTGTTTTATTCGAGTGGCTAATCTCTGAGCAAAGCCTAACTAGGCACACTGCTGTCAGGTACAAGTACAAATTATTACATCAGTGGTGTACAAGCTGAGCATCAAGAAAACAGATGGCTGAAAGGAAATAATCTTAGAGGTGCAGCGGTGCTTACTATGAATATCCTCTGAGAAAAACACTGTGTAACCAGCAGTGATGGAAGAAGTACTCACGTGTTTTACTTAAGTAAAAGTATACTGCAATGTACTGTAGATATACTCTGTTACAAGTAGAAGTCCAGTATTAAAAATGTACTTGAGTAAAAGTACAAAAGTATTGGCATCAAAATATACTACCAGTATAAGTAGCGAAAGTTAAAAAAAAAGTACTGAAGTTCAGAATCTTTTGAAAATAGCTGATCTACAAGCTCACAATGCGTCGCATCGCAACGCATTGTAAGCTTGTAGGTCTGGTATTTTCAAATTGCCGAAATAATATATAGGGCTGAAGTGGTTAGTGTGTGTTGTAATAATAATACAAATCTACAAAGTAACTAGTAACTAAAGTTTTCATATAATTGTAGTGGAGTAAAGTACAATATTTTCCTCTGAGATGTAGTGGGGTATAAGTAAAAGTATTTAAAATTGTAAATACTGAAGAAAGTAAAAAATACTTCAACATTGACTTAAGTACAGTACTTGAGAACATGTACTTACACCACTGACAAGCTGAGCATCAAGACAACAGATGGCTGAATGGAAATAATCTTAGAGGTGCAGCGGTGCTTACTATGAATTATCCCCTGAGAAACACTGTGTAACCACTATGAGTGTACACATCCAAACATTCGGGCCGGAGTCTTGTTCTACACCCTGTAAGTACAGGGAGTTAATTTCCTGTGGCCGATAACAATGTTCTCTAGAATTCTCACTGGAGCAGGAAACAGGTGGTGGCACGGAGTCAGGACACTTTTTGGTCATTTTCTTCCACATCTGTTGTTTTAAGGCACCACCCCCACTACACAGCCGCCGCCTCCTCCTCCTCCATCTTGAGAACTTGCGTTAGGCATTGGACAGATGCCCGGAAACCCTGGCCTCCTTCTCCTCACGTCAACCTTACTGCCACTCACTCACGCCAATCTCTTTCCACATCACATGGAATTGCCATTGTTTAAGACAACAATACAACAACAGTGTTTTTGTTAGGTAAAAACCAAGATAGATTGTGCTCAGTGAAACATGAGCACAGGGTGAAATTTCACTTGGATTGCTTCCCTTCCGTCATTCCTTTGCATTGGGCTACAGTGATATGCATACCAGTGCACCAAGTGCACCAATGATGACCTAAGATGCTTAAGGAAGCTTTTATTATGGTAATGCTGCTGAGCTGTGATTGGTGTAGATTAGAACCATCAGCTGAGCTGTGTACTTTACTGTGCTTGGTCCAGTGGCGGAACAACTCAAAGCCGGGCCGGGAGGCACAGCACAGTGATCAGGCCCCCCCTGCGGGTTTTGGGCGGATTCGGTCACTTTTTGGGGGGCTTTTTGTCACTTTATTTTGGTTTTAGGGTTAGGGTAGGGTTATGTTGTTTAATTCTTATTTTTGCCTCATTTTACCGATTTATTATCTGACGGCCCGGGCCCTCCAGGGTCGCGGGCCCGTAGGCGGCCGCCTCCCTGGCCTCCCCGGACGCTCCGCCACTGGCTTGGTCTATGTAATAGGGGACAGGTTTTCCTTAAAAGTTCAGTTTATTCCGCTGCGTCCTCCCAGTGGAGGCTCTGAACTGGCAGGTGCGCCTGTAGGGCACAACAGCTGTGACAATTCAAAAAACAATGTGTGGGGAGGAAGTAATTGGCATAGTAACACAATTTGGGAGAAAAGGGGTAAACAATATATTGGCTACTCTATTTTTTTTTTAAAGATCTAAGATGGTGTACGCAGTCTTTACACACAGATGCAGCTAAACAAATGTTTGCAAATGTTTGTTTTAACTAAACTAACATCTATGTCCCCACATGGCGTTGCAAACTTGATTCAACACTGCCTTTTTGCAGCGCACGACACAAAGAATGGAGTTTACTTCCCATAGCCTGAGGGGACGGGACCATTGAGCTATATGGACAGGATAGTCGGCTGAACCAGAGTGGCGTGTTGACCAGGGCTGACCGATTCAGTCAGTGAATGACTGCTGTAATTGGCTGAGAAGCACCCAGCCTGTTTCACCAAGAAATACGTCACATGGGTTTGGTACAGAAGTGTCAGCTGAACTGTGTGGTTCACTGTGATTTGTCTACTATTGTTGGTACACACACACACACACACACACACACACACACACACACACACACACACACACACACACACACACACACACACACACACACACACACACACACACACACAGACCAACGCTGTTCTAGGTGGCTGGCCGCTTCAGGGCCACACCGTAGAATTGCACTATTGTACTATTATAACTGCGGACGACTTCTAAAAAGAAACGCCAAGGTTAACGGGTGGGTAATGATACAACAAACCATGCCCCAGTCCAAAGAACAGCACAGTCCTCACATCTCCCTGGCTCAGACTGTCTGCTTTGATCTTATCCAGGTCTCTGAGGCGGTAATAACCGGCCATGTGCAGCTCCATGCCGCTCTAAACGAGCCTAGATAAAGCCTGCTGCTGTGATTGAGGCAGACAAAATGGCTTGGAAGAGACGACTGATTGCTGGCTGTCTTCCCTACTTCTGTTTTCACCTTAGTCACCATGGTACAGTAATTACCTGCGCCTCACAGTGCTGGTGGCAACCAGGAGGTTGGAACATAAACGGATGATAACCATATGGCCCTCCTATCCCGACTTCTCACTTTCACAGTTCACACTCACGCGCACACACACAAACACTGTCTTAATCCCCTCTTAAATGTATTTTTCTTTCTTTCCTCCCTCCTCTTTATCCTTCTTTATTTCTTTTTTATTCCTTTCTCTTTCTTCCTTCCTTCCTCCGCTTTATCCCTCTTTATTTTTCTTTCTTTCTTTCTTTCTTTCTTTCTTTCTTTCTTTCTTTGTTATCCCCATAAGAATGTGCCATACAAGCGTCAACACATTCAATAGACAAAAACAGGAGCTAAATTAAGGAATGGCAGGTTTTAAATTAGATTGGTTTGTCACATGATTTCTAGGGAGGGGGGGGTGCAATAATAAAGAAAAGCAATTTAAAGAAGGCCCAGTTTCTCATGCATCAGCACATGAAGCGGCCTCATTAATTCCATGGAAACCTGTGCATCAGTGGGATGAGTATTTACAGATGTGATGGGGTTGTCAGAGAGCTGCTCCCCAGGCCTGAACTCTCTATTTGAGAGATGTGCTGTGACTGCCACTGCCCGGAGCATGTCAACACACCTTGCACACACACACACACACACACACACACACACACACACACACACACACACACACACACACACACACACACACACACACACACACACACACACACACACACCTATTATTTCCTAATGAAATATGCTGACACGCATCCACAATATTAATGCTCTTTACAACAGGAAATTAAATAAAAATGATACAGCTAAACTCGTTGGATGTACATCTTGTGTTATTTTATTATGTAAACGTGGATAACAGGATTTTGGGTGGTATTGTGGTACATCCTCTGTGCTGTTTTGTAGAGAGTTAATTTAAGCAAAATAAAATGCTCACAGAGGACGTGCTGGCAGCGCAAGTGAATTACAAAAAAGGAGAATACACCATCGCTGGGTTGCAAGTGAACTTTATTATTTAACAATATAATTGAATTACCATCCAGACTCCTGAAACTAAAACAACTAGTTAATAAAACATACAATAATTTAATTTACAAGTAAGAACTATTGTTTCCCAATCCTTTGGGATTGCTTTGTAATTTTAGTGTTTTACAATTTTAAGACTCGGCCGGAGAATCGGAGCAGCAGGAGCGGTATTGCAGTCACTGTACCGCTCTGACGAAAAGAGAACTGAGACTGAAGGCAAAGCTCTCAATATAAAGGGTCAATCTTCATTCCTACTCTCGAGTACAGTGAGGTCATGAAGTGTGTGTGGGTCATGACCGAAAGAAGAAGATCGCTGATACAAGTGGCCCAAATGAGTTTTCTCAGACGGGTGGCTGGTGTCTCCCTTAGGGATAGGGTGAGAAGTTCATTCACTCTGGAGAGACTCAGAGTAGAACCACGTTAACGTTGTTTGGGCATCCTGATGCTTCCTGGGCATCCTCTGGGCACGTCCCACCGGGAGGAGGTCGGCCCCGGGGCAGACCAAGGACCACATGGGGGGATTATATCCCCACGTTGGCCTTGAAACGCCTCAGGATCCCCCAGCATGAAGTGGCTAATGTTTTCCGGGAAAGGGAAGTCTGGAGCTCTCTGCTCGAATAAGCGGTTGAAGATGGATGGATGGATTTTAAGACTTTACTCCATGATCATCTTTATTTTATGTCTTTGCTCATTCCTTTTTTACTATTTTATTTATTTATTTAATTTTACAGTTTTTCATTTTTCTCCCATAGAGAAAGGGTAGACAACCATGTTTTCACTTATACACATGATGTCAGCAGCTGCTTATTTTCACCAGACTTTCACTCTTCTCTTAGCTCATATCTTTTGAAATGGGGCTCCGCAGTTAAATACATTTATAATGTAATGTGTGCGCATATCAATCCGGGGGTCCTTGACATGAAAAGGTTTGAGAACCACTGCATTAGAGCACCCAGCCAAGGCGGTTGCACCGTAGAGCATTTGAACCCCAGCCTCCATGGTGGTGGGCAGGAACTTAAAGTTGCACTATGTAACTTTCCTGTTCTAACCCGGATTTGAACCCATGCAGGTCCTGCGCTAGTGCTTACATTTTTTTTACCACTGAGCTAATAGAGGCTGCCTGCTTGCTCTGGGGAGATTGAATGTTCACCTTGAGTTCACCTGTGCCCTCCCCTATATTCTTCTTGTGTCAATCCCTGAAGAAGACCTCATCTGGTCGAAACATTGGTTGTTTTTCATTAAAATACTGTTTGTATCGTGGCTAGGAGCAGTGCGGCCTCTTTTTTCATAGAAAATGTGTGTCAAACCAGAAACGGGATCATGTCAAAGGTCATGTTCAACCTAGATATAGGTTGGATATAGCTAAATGTCTCAATAAAAGAGCAGGGAGACCTAATACAACCACCCAAATTGTATGAGTTATATTGCACATACAAATATCATTTTATTCACTAATAAAATGTACATAATACAGCTTTAACTGTATCTATGAATCACATACTGTAAGAAACTCCATGAATCTGATTCAATTCAGTTAAACAGGGCAAAATGGCCAAATTATATCCAGCTATTTTAATCATCTACAGTATGTTCTTTAATTCTCCAACACCTGCAGATACAGTAAATCATATTACACAGTAAAACCATCAATGTTCATTTATCCATTTTTAACTCAGATGGAACCAAACAGATCCTTGTGGGTCCATTTGTACACTCTCATTTGTACTTTTTACTGTGGAGTACAGATCCTAGAGCCCCCCTTCTGCTCTTTTTCCTCTCCATCAAACCACCCACTTGCCCCCTATCTCTGCGGGTAAATCATCTCCATTACTTGTGGGGGAAATATTAATTACATATAGTAGCCAATGAACAGGCACGCCAGACCTAAAGCGGCTGGAATGGTACGGTAGCACAGGGTTACAGGAAATAGCAGTCAGTGTAGTATTTAGGGGCTAGCAGACATGGGCAGATGTGGAGATAAAGAGAGAGCTAATTCAATTAATGAGTCTGAAGGACTTCCATTTGATATGAGAGCTGGTTAAAAGTGCTGGTGCGTGACAACACAGTGAACAGAGGACAAGATTAACACCATCAGATAAAGAGCGCTCACCAGGCAAAACCAATCTCCAGCCACACATTGTTCTGTGTCTCTCTGTCTCACTTTCACTGGCTCTCTCTCTCTCTTCTGAAAATATGATACTTCCAACACTCTTGTCTATACCTCTCCAAGGCTCAGTTCTCCATTCCTTCCTCTTTCTCCTCCCTATTCAGTGCCTTTTTTCCCTGTGTCTCCCTGTCTACCCCAACTACCCAAAGACATGTACGTTAGAGCCATACAGCTGCCAGTGCCCCAAGGCACTGGCCTTAAAGCTGGGAGCTGGTCCCCGGGCGCTGCTCAAGGGCTGCCCACTGCTCCTAATAATTAGGATGGGTTAAAGACAGCCAAGCCAGCCAATTTCCCCATGCGGATCAAAAGTATAACTTAACTTTGCTTGCTTGCCTTTTCTTTTCATTAAACCCCTTTCACTCTTATCGTCACTTGATTGTGCTGAACTATTAAAAAATAATTTTTTAAAGCATCTTAAGGACTTTTTGAACATGTTTGCAAAATAATACCAACATACTGTAAATGAATAAGGTTATCATAATTTCCACCTTAAATACAGGATTCAGAACAGAAGTGAATGCTAACTTTTGTACTGGGGCCTGCTACAATATCCCCAATTCTTCCCCATTATAAATCCGAGTGTGAACATAGTTTTGGAAAATGTAGCCTTGTGTCTAGCACTATTATGCACGCTTCATCGAAAGAGTGTTGTGTAACATCACAGAG
Source organism: Gymnoscopelus braueri (assembly GCF_963280865.1). Lineage (NCBI taxonomy): Eukaryota > Metazoa > Chordata > Actinopteri > Myctophiformes > Myctophidae > Gymnoscopelus > Gymnoscopelus braueri. Next base: position 15,837,393 of record NC_137624.1, read on the forward strand.
AGAAAAAAATATGTGTTTTAAAATGAGTGTTGACACTCAAAAGAGAACTGTGGGATACTGGATATATGTACAGTAGGTGTCATCTTCTTCTAATAGTGCTTCTAGCCTTGCATGAGAGGTTACCCTTGTGGAATGTCAATTTCTCCTGATCATGCCATTGACCATCACCGCATCTCACCCATCTCAACAGATCAATAGCTCTGTCATCAAAACCAAAGACTGAATGTAAGTGCTTTCAGGGCCTTCGGTTCTGCAAAGAGTTAAAGCCTTCATCTGTCAGGGGAGAAAGATGATCAAGGAGAGTACTACCTAAAACATTACTTAGTCATTTTAGCCCAGAGTGGATCCTATTGAGTGCAACTTAATAAAGGAGATGCTGACTGTCATCAGAACCTAGTGACACACACAATCAGCCTGATATACCCCAGGGACTTAAACACACTGCCCCAGATAAAGAGCATCTGTTTTCCCCTCTACTTAAAGGTGGCTCCATATCTGTATATCCTTATCCTTATCCTTCTTTTTCTGTATTGTTGCTGTTAGAAAGAAATGGTAGAAGATTGGAAAGTGGAGGAGAGGAGTTAGTTAATTGCTTTCAGCAACAGATATTCTCTCCAATTTAGAGACAAATTGAGCCCTGAGATTTCTCCTCCCTCCTTTATGATTCTCTAATACAGTACTTCTTAATTACAGACCAAACGCAGCCTGATGAATGACAGTGTGGCCCCTGCCATGGACGCACACTCACACACACGGGCACGCACCCGCGCACACGCACACGTCGCACACGCACACACAGAAAGAAGAAATAACTGACAGAGGCACAGGGGTGAGTGATCGGGGAGACTTCAAATAAGAAGAGGTTCAAAATGTGAGACTGCTGCAGCCTCACAGCACGACAGATCAAGAGCAATCATGGCTAGAAGCCAAGACAGCCGAGCTCAAGACAACTACTGAGTGAATGAAATGCAGGCCAGCCAGTGATCTCTGAGCAGTGGAACCTTTCATTTGGCATCTTGGACGGGCTTTCACATAAAAATCATCTAAAGGCGCTTTCATAATTTGGTCAATGATCCAATCGACAAGTGTTGTTTGACAAAAAATGACACATGATCATTTTACACACTCAACAATAAATTATTCATAATCCTTTTCAAGTATAAATGAGCATGAACTGGAAAGATCACCAGTTACTGTAGGCCATATTTGTTAGTTCCCCAACGCTGACAATTCTACATCAAATACGTATGATATTATAATATTTGAAATTGCTATAGCCAAAACTGCTTACTGTATAACCAATGCTTCAAATAATATGCCATGACATGTTTTACTTTGATACCGGGTACCTGCAATTTTTCACAGCAAGTGTCACATTTTTCAGCTGGTGAATATATCACATTTTGTATCAAGCGTGGGTGTAGTTTCATTTCCAGGTCATTAGTTTTATGAGGATGTGGAGCACAGATAGATTGGAATTGTACAGGTATTTTTTTCAAAGCATTTTATACTTAGTGAAAGGAAATATGGCCTATCACTATAACCTACAGTATGTAATAACAGCTATGCTTTGTGCATAGTCATATTTATAACTAGAAATATGAATTTAAGAAAATCCTAAACTGTATTAAAAAAAAACATGTGAAAGCAATGGGCAACAGAAAGCACAAAAGTCTGAATAAAGATCATAAGCTGGTCATGGGCAAATATTGAAGATGAAAGCAGGGCAACAGGATGATGACACTGAGGAGAGTGACAGTGCAACACCCACTGTGTCCACTCATCACCTCCACTAAAGGCAAGGCAAGGCAGCTTTATTTGTACAGCACATTTCATACAATGAAGCATTCAAGGTGCTTGAATTCCACCAGGTCTGTGTGTCATGATAACAAAACGCTGCTTCGTCGTGTCTTGTTCAAACTCTTAAAAAAAAAAAAGTAGGCACAGATGTCCTAGACGGATCATATGGGATAAGCATGTCATAGACGTAGCGGTTTTGTAAGGACTTTAGAACTGGTGTAATGTGGTCGTATTTCTCCATAGGACTCTAGCACGTAACATGCACTGGATTCTAGCAATATGAAAAGCTGCATGAATATTATGTACAAGTAATATATTATGTAATATTGAAATATTAGATCCTCACCATTTTGGTCATTAAAAAAAGTATACCTCTTGTACAGTAAGTACATCCTCGGTACTATTTAGTATTCCAAGTCAATCTTAGAATATGGTGTTATTCACCAAAAGGGTTCAAGGGTTCAGGGGTTGTACTTTATTGTTAAATGTTGTGTACAGGTACTGTACATAAGAGTAAAACTTATTTTGGTTTGGCTTCCTCCCATAAGTGTCTAACAATCAAAAATAACATTGATTGATTGAATACTTTATTAGCAGGACTGTTAACAGTACAGGTAGTGTGGTCAAAGGTTATGCTAATAGTATAACACAAAAAGCCACAGGGGGCTTGTTTCCATTGTGGTCCATTGTACTCAATTCATCAGCAAACAAAATGTCTTCCATGTTTGAACTTCTGCATCTTTTACTCACCTACAACACAGTACATACAGATAGACTTCAAGGTGACCCCTTTCAAATTATGCGAAGTTTGCGAACATAATGACACCAGCCATCATCCTGAGTCATTAGCTGATATACAGTATTAAGCCGTGTACTTTAGGCTGTATTAAGGCGGGTGGTAAGAGGTAAAGAAACTAAAACCACACCTGGAAACTCTCTCATTACTAGAACTACACCTTCCCTTCCTGTTGTTCACATCTCACAACTGACCCTTATTCTTGTCTCCCTATTTCTCTGTTTCTCCTCTACCTGGATACATAGGGCACTGTTTCCCAAACAGTGGGTCGGGACCCATGTTTGGGTCGCGGACCAATTTGTATGGGTCACAAGTAAATATCCCCTTTTTTTCGTTTCCTACATTCAGATATACAATTTGAAAAGATTTTAAAAAGACAAACAAAAACAATTCCAAAAGTATTTCTTTATTTTTTTAGAATTCCACAAATGAATAAAAATAACCTGTTTAAGAAGAAGTGAAAATTGTAGTTCTACAAGCTCGCAACACGGCGCGAAGCAAAGCGACGCATTGTGAGGTTGTAGATCTGCTATTTTCACTAGTTTGGGTCCCGGGCAAACATCTAATTTCTCTTTTGGGTCTAGAGCTAAAAGGTTTGGGAACCACTGACCTAGGGGGATTAGATGGAGCCACCGAGACAATGCCCCACCCTGTGTTCCGCCGATCGACCCAGCCCATGACAACGATCCTCCATTCAAACCTTTACGTCATTCATTAGCCCTGCAAACTATTAACAATAGACACCCTTCTTCACTTTTTAGATTTAATAGGCAACGTTTTGGTAAAGGACCAGCACAAACACAGATACAGTATACAAGGCATGTAAGCAAAAAAGGTAGTATGCGCAGGTGTTATTAAAACACATCATAACTTGAGGACAAGGTTGACTATTATGTATGTGCTCTAATTAGATCATAAATTGTATGAATAGTTGTGGGAGGTTTGAAGGATATGATATGCTGGCGACAAGCCAGCCTGGAGTGATGAAGTGTGCGGTATGGCACTGGTAGACAGGGAAGCTGAGGGCTACAGTATAATGCCTTTTCTGCAGGCTATTAGTGACTTATTGATAGATTTACTCAAGATTTGACAGTTGTGATGTAAGAGTATTGTATTTTTTGTAAAAGGTCAACCTGGCAGATGTCAAAGTGTGGGGTCGGAGGTTACAGTATGTTACTCAGCTGTCATGGTGATGAGGGGGGGGTGGTGACTGTCCCTACCTGTGATATTATTGGGGAAAAGGCTGTCAAAGTATCGTGAGGCACTTTAAGAAAGTAGCGCAGGTGTATTTGTGAAGAGCCAACATGGAACAAGTTCAGTTGACTGAGTCAATATTAACCACTTTATGTGTTTTCCAGTTTTGTGACATTTGTCATGAGTGGTGGGATCGGAAGGGTATGAGGTGAGAGCCACCTCATACCCTTAGACGCACGGACACACACACGTGTGCATGCGCGTGCACACACACACACTCACACTCACACTCACACTCACACTCACACTCACACTCACACTCACACTCACACACACACACAGCCTTCCTTGAGGGAACAGATTAATGACAGGCCCACCACTTCCCAAGAGCACGCTCCTAATGTCCATATTCTACTCGACTCTGCTCTGCACTGTTGGTATTATTGGATAGTGCTGTACTGGGAACGCAGGTAAATCAATTGGAGCCTGATCTGTAAAAGCCGGCATGTCAGCCAGCGCATTACCCCCCATTTGCACTTCATTACCTGCACCACTGGACAGCGCTGAACGGCCATCATCACCAGGCTTGGCGCCGCAAAGTAGACATGACAAAATAAGTCAATTTAGTCTTCCAGGGTGAGAAAAGTGAATAGGGTTTATGTGCGTGCGTGTGTGGTATCAAAGAGAACATGTAAAGAGTAGATGGATGATACAAGGTTTGTAGTTCAATTTCATGAAACAGTAAGTAAACAACGGGTCAGTTTAACTAGGAGAAAGAAAATCACAAAATAATAGTGCGTTTTCAAGTGTTCCAGCATTATGCTAACTCATCAGTCTTCAAAAGAAGAAAATCCCTGTGTGCATGTGGAACTAAAAAGTACTTTGCAAGAGGGACCCTCAGGCTGAGGGTCTGATGGGCAAATCGGAGAATCAATCAAGCCGAGAGTCTGATCACTGATCGAGGTGGGGTAAGATGCCTAAAACATAGCCATAGCTCTGATCAACAGTCTGCGGCAAGTTTTACCACGGTTCTCCGTTTACTACTCACTATGGGATATCAGCGCCCTCAGGCGATGAGACAGAGCAACACACACGCTCCCGGTGCCAATACTGATTGGCTAAGGGTATGTCACGAGTCCGGAAGACCCGGGAGTATAAAGCTCCCTCGTGACGTAGGCTCTTCCTCTTTTCTCCACTCTGCAAGCGAATGCGCAGAAATTCACACACAAAGAAGCAAGAAATTTTACAACTTAACCCAACGCGGGAATACGGAGTATATCCCCACGGGAAAATCCTTGCAAATAAGTTTTCTCCCGGAACTTATTATTAAGTATTTATTTATTTACCTATCCTCTCAGTTTTCCTTATTTCTTGGTCTGTTCTGGAAAAGCCGGTTAGCTGAAAAAGCCGGTTAGCTGCTAACACCGGTTAGCAGCTACTAGCTCATTCATTCATTCAGTGGCTAGGCTAATACTAGCAGCTACTAGGCTACGCTACTGGCTAGGCTTTAGCCTGTTGTTTTCCCAGACCGAGGACCAAGATGGAACCACCGAGGAGTTGCGGGGTCGCGGAATGCGACCCCCTCATCGCCGCAGACGACCCCCGCCGCGTCTTCATCCACTGCTTGGGGGTCGATCACGCGTTCTGCGCCAGGACCCACCCGGGTGAGACAGATGCGTGCCCTAACTGCACGAGGTTAACCGTTTCTCAACTTGACGCTCGGCTTGTCAGGGCTAGGACCCTGGTCGGCTGGACTAGACGAGATAACGGTGAGACCTCCACCGCCACCGGACCGGGGACCCCAGTCGGGCAGCACGAGCGGCCCCCCGGCTCATGGGACCCCCACCGGTGCCGATGCCAAGACTAGAGCGTCAAGCGTCCACGACGCTGACGCCACCTCCCGCCGCTGCTGCTGCGATGGGGGCTTGTCCCCACCGCAGCATGCTAGCAGCGGCCCTCCCTCCCCCCCTGCCAGCGAGGAGTCGATGGCTCTTCACGATGACGACATGGCGGAGGACGGGGAAGATTTCCTGGAGCTCCCGTCGTACCAGGACACCCAGGAGGTGTCCACGACGAGCCCCGGACGGGGAGAACCTCCCGCAGCCACCGAGGAAGAGATCCTCGAACCTGTGGCGGCTGGTTTCAACGAATGGCTAGCCTCACTAAGCAACAGGTTGTTAGCAACGCTGTTCTAGCTTAGCTTGCTAGGACAACACCAGCTCGTTAGCCTCTTCAGAGCCGGCGTCTGTACCACGAAGAACGAGGCTACAATCGGGTGCTTTGAGACACATAAAGGGTTTTCATAAGAGTATGTTGAACTGTTTATGCTGTTTCCACTGTTCTGTGTTTTATTCTGTTCCATTAAAATTTCCCAAAATACACAAGCACACTATCCAGCCCCGGTCAGGAGGTCACGACGCTAGGGGTCCCTGGGGGTCCCCGGGCGTCGATGCCCTCCTCTATAAGCCCATTGTGCCTATCAGGCCTGCCTTCACAGCATGATAGACAATAATGGGATACTTCTCTGCCTGTTTTCGACAACTGTCGGGGTGCATCGATGCATAGGGATCACTAGGTGGTCCCCGTGTTGATAACCACCCCTTATAAGCCCAAAGCGCTTGGAAAGTCCCTTGGTGACTTTCCAAACGCTGCTGGGATGAATACTGTGCATGATATGAACAAGACAAAGGTAATGAACCCATTGCTAATTCTAAACGCCAGTGTACATGGGTCACGCCAAAAAAAATCCAATTCTACCATCCATCCGGCAGAGGGCGCCAGAGGCCCACTGTGGGAAGGAAGGTTTGCAAGATGGCGGCGCGGGTCGAAGGTCACCCCAATATTTACAACCTGCCAAGCACCGTGTCACGCCAGCCTCTGGAGGGCGACAGAGTGCTTCCTTCGGTGGAGGTGGCTCCGTCGCTTCCTTTAGCCAGGCCAAGAAGCCTAGACAAGATGGCGACGGACTTTGTAAACACAAGGGAGCAGCGTGGAATGCTTCCGTACTCAGTCACGTGACCCCCACGCTTGCACGGGCCCCGTGGGTTAGGTGTCGACGTCACCTGTTTCCATGGAAACGGATGTCAACGTCTCTTCACTCTTGGTGAGTTAGCCGTGACTATTACTAGCTATAGTATGCTAGGTTGGCATAGCCTCCAGTAAGGCTGCTGTTGTTTTCACTTAGTGGCTGACTAGCCTCACTAACATCGACACAGTTAAAGAGCAGTGTTGTTTTGGTGCAGTGCTTAGACAGTCCCCTAAAACAACACGTGGTGGCCATAGCTCTCCTTCGTTCTTGGTTAGCCAAACAACTACAGGTAGCAGCTAAAGGCTAAAGGCGACCTGTAGCTAGGCTAGACTAGACCAGGCTAAGCTTACAGGCTAAGCTAGTTAGCCCTTTGTCTACACTACCACGATAGAGGCTCAGGTTCACTGGGTGCCTTGAGACAAACATAAAGGGTTTTCATAAGAGTATGTTAAACTGTTTATGTTGTTTTACACTGTCTTTGTGCTTTATTTTGTTGCATTAAAAATGTACTAAAATACACAAGCACATTATCCAGCCCCGGCCAGGAGGTCACGACGCTAGGGGTCCCAGGGGGTCCCTGGGCGTCGAAGGCCTCCTCTATGAGCCCATAGAGTCAGGCTGATGTTGTTTCACTTAGCGGCTGACTAGCCTCACTAACATCGACACAGTTAAAGAGCAGTGTTGTTTTGGTGCAGCGCTTAGCCAGTCCCCTAAAACAACGCTGCGGTGGGCATAGCTCTCCTTCGTTCTTGGTTAGCCAAACAGCTACAGGTAGCAGCTAAAGGCTAAAAGCGACCTGTAGCTAGGCTAGACTAGACCAGGCTAAGCTTACAAACTAAGCTAGTTAGCCCTTTGTCTACACTACCACGATGGAGGCTCAGGTTCATTGAGTGCTTTGAGACACACATAAAGGGTTTTCATAAGAGTATGTTAAACTTTTTACGTTGTTTTACACTGTCTCTGTGCTTTATTTTGTTCCATTAAGAATGTCTTAAAATACACAAGCACGTAATCCAGCCCCGGTCAGGAGGTCACGACGCTAGGGGTCCCAGGGGGTCCCTGGGCGTCGATGGCCTCCTCTATGAGCCCTTTGTGCCTGACAGGCCTGTTTCACAGCATGGCAGACACTAACGGTCTCTAATGGACGCCACAGTACGAGTCCGCTGGACCGCGTGGCGACGTCATCGGTCCCCGTGGAAATGTGCACGTTGCCCACGGGACTGATAACAGCAGCGCCCCCTCCCGACTCGCTCGCTCGGTGAGCAGCTTTTGGGAGGGTTGCAATCCGAATCTGTTTTTATCCCAGTACATCAGCGTTACACTGTGTTTACTGGTTAAGCTCAGTACGGCAGTGACACACTGTGGTTGTACTGGCCAGGCTCCCCTGAACAACAACAACACATTGTGGTTGAACTGGTGTGTTTTCCACATGCCTTGTGTTACTTCCTGTGTCAGACGAGTGTGTCTCTCTCATGCGGAAGATAAAAGCAGCCACGACTCTAAGAGAGAAGGTTCTCTCTCTCTCTCTTGAGCATGAGTGTTACCAGAGAAATATCTACGAATCAGAACCGACTGGGTTTCTGTTCAAAGCTTTTTCTGGTGAGAAAGAGGGGGGGGGCGTACGGCCCTTTCTGAATCTGAAGGGCCTCAACAAGTATCCATTTCTTGGTTGACGACCGTAAAAGCTGTTGCAAAACGGTACATCAGGGGCACTGATGGGCGGGCATCAACCTCTAGGTTGCTTGCCTCCACGTTCCAGTCTGGCCTCCACACAGAGAATTCCTGCACTTCGGCTACAAAGGGGAGTGTACGAGTACACGGTTTTTCCCTTTGGTATGTCATTGAGCCTGCGAGTGCTCGTGCAGTGTACCAATGCGGCCATAGCTCCACTGCGGCGACAGGGGATCGGTCTGTCGACGGAGGAGGTGGCACGGCACACGGCCGTGGCCCTCTCCCACCTGACGTCGCTATGTTCACAATCAACGTCCAGAAGAGCGTTCTGGTTCCATCTCAGCGGACCACCTTCTGGGGGATCTCGCTGGACTCGAACATGCTCAGAACGCGGCTGTCCAAGGGCAGGTTAGACAGCGTCTTAGCTTGTGTGAGGTCTTTTCGCGTAGGGCGTCAAGTCACTTACAAACTAGGCATGCAGGCGGTGAGTCTCATGGCTTCAGTCATTCACCTAATCCGCTTGGGCAGGTTATACATGAGACCTGTATAGAGGTGGCAGCGGGCTCTTCGGATCCCACTCACCTCAGGCTTTCAGCAAGTGGTGGTGTTTCCAGGGTGTCGTGGAGACACTCGGATCGTGGTCGCAGGTGGCTTTTCTGTCCCAGGGGGTCAGTATAGGCGCTGTGATATCACAGAAGGTCATCACCACGGACGCCAGCCTCACGGGGTTTTTCCTCGCTCTCAAACAGTTCGGTGCTCGGTTTCCGGGTTGTTCTGTCTCGATCAGAACATACAACACCGCGACCATGTGCTATGTCAACAAGCAGGAAGGTTTGGCCTCCCTGGTGTTGGACGGATTGGCGTGCGAGATGGCGCTGTGATGCGACTCACGTCTCGCGTCCATTCAGGCGTTCCAGGTGCCGAGCCTCCTGAACGAACTGCTTTATGCTTTCCCACCAATAGAGCTGATCCTCCCCATGTGGGGGAGGGTCAGGCTCCGAGGGTTGTTGATGTTGCTGGTGGCCCCAGCATGGGACACGTAGAGGTCAGGAGATAACTCCTCTCCTTCACGACGTGCCTTGGGCCCTCCTTGTCGGCAGGGACTTGCTGCGGCAGGGAGGGGGGACGCCCTCAGGACCTAGACCTATGGGTCTGGCCCGTGAGAGGGTGAATTTGAGCTCGTGTGGCCTTCCCCCTGACGTGATGGCTACCATCCAGGGCGCAAGGGCCGTGTCCACGAGGAATGCTTACGAGGTCAGATGGGGGTTGGAACAGTGGTGGTGGCTTTCCAGGCCTCGATGTGTAGCATTCTTACTTTCTGCAGGGAAGGCTAAATCAGGGTTTATCCTTCTCGACGGTGAAAGTGTATTTGGCTGCCATTTCGGCTTGCCACCTAGGTTTCGACGATGGCAAGACGGTGGGTCAGCATAACTTCGTGCGCCGATTTATGAACGGCGCCAGAAGGGCTAGACCGGTCAACAGGCCACTGTTCCCAGTCTGGGAGTTGACGGTGGTGCTGGAGGCACTGTGCCGTCACCCGTTCGAGCCTTTTGAGTCTATGGACCTGAAGGTCATTAGTCTAAAAACGGTCCTTTTGGTGGCCCTGTCCACGGCTAAACGGGTCAGTGACTTGCATGCGCTCTCGGTGAGCCCGGAGTGCATGAATTTTCTGAACAACGACAGGAGGGTTTTGCTTAAACCAAACCTGGCGTTCGTTACAAAGACCGGGGTGGTGGCCCCAGATCCGGTTGAATTGGTGGCTTTTCATCCGCCTCCCTTCGCTTCGGCGGAGGACAGGCGGTTACATTGCCTCTGCCCGGTGAGAGCTTGAAGCTCTATTGCCAGAGGACGGCGGCCAGTCGCTCATCGACACAACTCTTTGTCTCTTTTGGCGTGGGGGTTCAGAGGAAGGCGGTCACCAAAGCGACGCTTTCTAGATGGATCCGTGATGCCATTAAGCTGGCTTATGTGAGTAGTGGTGTCCCTGTCCCGGGGGGTCTGAGGGCCCACTCTACTAGAGGCATGGCTACGTCCTGGGCTCTCTACAAGGGAGCTTCGATCCAGGAGATTTGTGCGGCTGCAAATTGGTCGTCACCGTCGACTTTTGCGGCCTTTTTACAGTCTGGACGTGGCGGCGTCATCAATGGCGCACGCTGTCCTGGGTGTGGCTGCTGCCTCCAGGTCAGTGGAGGATAGGGAGTAGGCTTGGGGCCTTTTCTCCATATCTTCCGACTTCCTCTTTAGGTTTCCTTGGGACCAGCAGGGCTGTGTCTTGGGGATAGGGCCCTGCTCCTCATTATTATGAGGCGGACTGTGTCTGCCTGTTAGTAAATAGGGCAGACTCTAGAGTCTGTCAGGGCCTACTCTTGTTATCTATCCCGCACCCCAGCCCGGTGGGCTGGGGGGGCGCCCAGGGGCCGTGAGGTCGTGGACCTATGGCCTGGGGGTCTTAGGTCACGTCCGGGGGGGACGTGACCTAGGAGCTGAGGGGCGTGCGGGGTGGTCAGGGTTGTGTGGCTCATTACCTCAAGGGGGGTTTATGAATCCCATAGTGAGTAGTAAACGGAGAACCGTGGTAAAACTAGAGGTTACGAATGTAACCCCGGTTTTAGTAGGTTCGGAGTTTACTACTCACCAGACACCCCTTTCTGTGCGCATTTGGCATGCAGAGAGGAGAATGTTAAGAGGGAGCTTTATACTCCCGGGTCTTCCGGACTCGTGACATACCCTTAGCCAATCAGTATTGGCACCGGGAGCGTGTGTGTTGCTCTGTCTCATCGCCTGAGGGCGCTGATATCCCATAGTGAGTAGTAAACTCCGAACCTACTAAAACCGGGGTTACATTCGTAACCTCTAGTTTCGGGGCAAATGGAGTGATCCTGTGCTTGCGTACCCCGGACGAACTTTCTGAGCTTTTGTCAATTATATAGTAGTTGGCATCAACCAAAAGCTTTTCCCTAAGCATCCAATAGCTAAACTAAGACATGAATGAGATCCTTGTAGTGGGTGCTAAAGGTCAGAGGTAGCCTGGATATCCATTCCTATTTATTTCACTCTCTCTGAAACAGTGAATTGAGTGAATTCTTGACCCATCCCACATTGGATTATCAGACACATCAATAAAAAATTTTTTAAACATAAACATTCCAGTGTAAACCCAGCCAGCAACTCATAATACAACCTGATTTGAAGTACCTTGGTCATACAGTACATACATTCATATCGACCTGCACATAGAATATATAAAGTTAAAACAAAAAAAAAGTTCATCTATAAGTCACCCTTCTCCTCCTATTCCACGCTTTAAAAGATATTCTGAAAATGCAAAAATATGACTAAAAAGAAATTCAACTAGAAAAAGTGCTCCTCGGAGCACAGGTCTCCGCCAGGTCAGGTAGGTTACTGTGGCCTCCTGGTGGCTCTATAATGTATAATGTGAAAAGGGGTGCCATTTCTTCTTAGGCCTTGCACGGCAATCGGACATTGCATTCATGATTTGAGGCATTTCGTTAAAAAAATGTGTTAATTGTTTTGCTAAATAAGACCTGCTGGTGGCGCTATAACAGGCCAATATTAAAAGGGTAGCATTTGTTCCTCAACATAGTGTGAATGTGCGTGCAAAGTTTGACCGCAATCGGACGCTGCGTTCATGATTTGCGGCATTTTGTTCAAAACAAGCCACTACTGCAAACTTTAGATGTGAATCTTAGCCAATCAGGATGGAATATGAAAGATCCATCTTGATCACATGACTATAGAGATCATGTGTACCGATTTGCGTGAAATTTGGATAAAATCGGAAGGAGTAATATAAAGAAATATGTTTTACATAAGTCGGCATCTTGGTGGCGCTATAAAAGGCAGATGTGAAAAATGCAGGGCAAAGGTTTTTCCTTGACCTCTAGGGAGTGTATATACAAAGTTTTACACAGATCAGTGCAGTTATAAAGGTAAAAACACAAATTTGCCTGTTATAGCGCCACCATGAGGCTGATTAGAACATTTTCAAGTGGCATTTCTTTCTCGGCCTAGTGGGAATGTGCGTGCAAAGTTTCAGGAAATTGCATGCTGTGTGCATAATTTGAGGCATTTTGTTCAAAACGGAGCAGTCCTGCAAACTTTGGAAGCCATTTTTAGCCAATCAGGATGGTATATGAAAAATCTGAAAGACCCGTTTCGTTTAATGACTATAGAGATACTGTGTACCAATTTGCGTGATGTTTGGACAAAATCTGTAGGAGTACTGTGAAAAAAAATTGTTTTGCAAAAAGCGGCCTCCTGGTGGCGCTATAACAGGCCCATGTGAAAAAATTGGGGCAGAGGTTCTGAATTGGCATCCAGGGAGTGTGTGTGCACAGTTCCGCTGCGATCAAGCCAACGGTGCGGGAGATTAGCTGTTCACAGACGGACGGACGGACACACGGACACACACACGGACACACACACGGACACACGGACGGACGGACAGACAGGGGGTAAAACATACACTGTCAAAAAATGTCTCGCCATGCCAAAAGGCATGGCGAGACATTTTTTGACAGTACTCCTACAGATTTTGCCCAAACGTCACGCAAATCGGTACACAGTATTTCTGTAATCATTACACGAAACTGTGTAATGACTACAGAATGCTCCGTTTTGAACAAAATGCCTCAAATCATGAACACAGCTAGCAATTTCCGTGAAAATCAAATCAGCCTCATGGTGGCGCTATAACATGCTGATTACTGTTTTCACCTATAACTGCACCGATCTGTTTAAAACTTTGTATGTGCACTCCCTAGAGGTCAGGGAAAATCTGTGCATTTTTCACATCTGCCTTTTATAGCGCCACCAGGAGGCCGACTATTTTTTTATATTACTCCTTCACATTTAATCCAAATTTCATGCAAATCGGTAGACATGATGTCATGTGATCAAGACCGATCTGTTAGATTTTTCATATTCCATCCTGATTGGCTAAGATTGACATCTAAAGTTTGCAGGAGTGGCCCGTTTTGAACAAAATGTTGCAAATCATGAACGCAGCGTCCGATTGCCGTGAAACATCGCACGCACATTTGCACTACGTTGTCGAACAAATGCCACCCTTTCAACATTGCCCTATTATAGCTCCACCAGGAGGCCAACTTATATATAACTCATGTTTTAATATTACTCCTTCAGATGTTATCCAAACATCACGCAAATCGGTACACATGATCTCTATAGTCAACTGATCAAGACGGATCCGTCCGATCCGCCTGATTTTTCACATTCCAGCCTGATTGGTGAATTCCAAACATTGCTGCCCCACACTATCCTGTGCTCCGAGGGGCACTTTTTCTAGTTTAAACAATATATCTCTCAGATCATGATACAAAGTGAGAGTGAGAGTGAGAAGGGGAGGGAGGGAAGGAGGGCTCAATCTGTGTGTGTGAGAGAGAGAGAGAGAGAGAGAGAGAGAGAGAGAGAGAGAGAGAGAGAGGGAGAGGGGGGGGGGGGGTGGAGCCAGTAAGTTGATAATGCGGCACTTGATTATATATAATTACAGCAAAGTTACCCTCATGTAACTACCTTAAAGCTATACATAACATTTTTAAATTAACATTATTTACGTTTTTGAGCTTGTACATAACAAATTATACCCACTGGCGATTCAATACAGTAGTTTTGCTGCGACAAGCCATCTCTCAGTTATAGACTAGGCAGGATTTCAGAAAATGTGCTTATTTAAAGTGCTGAAGGCAAATCGTGTTAATTTATGACACACATGTTTTTTAGGGGTATTAAGGTGTGCTGAATCCAAATCTGCTGTGTGTCAAGCTCAAAAATGGCCGCTAAGCCCTCAAAATTGACCATTTAAAGATGGCGGCCGCCACTATGCTGTAATATATTACAAAGCATCTTTTTGACTAAACAAGGTAGAAACTGTCGTGGTAAGCGCAAAGTAATACAGACGGTTTAGAGCATGTTGGTTACTTTATTAACACTTGTACTTTCCATGTCGTTTGGTAGTAGAATGAGCATTCGTACATCAACATCCGGTCTCATCATCCTGTTAGCTCTATCACAATAAAAGCCTAACAGCTAACACCACATCTCCCTTTCTTAAGAAAACAGAACAGACTGTCACATTTATATACTGTGACTCAGATAATGCACAATCTGGTGATAAACTGAAAACACTTCTTTCTGCACAAACACATAGCTAGTATCTACTCAAAAATAGAACATAGCACTCTTAATGCGTCTCATGAAAAACAAACAGAATTATTCAACATTATCCCGTTTCACATCGTTTTTTTTTTTGTTTTTTTTTTCCCCCCCCCCAGTTCACAAGTCCAGTCTGTGAGGTTTTACCACCACTCTGCCATACCTAGTGGTAGGGCCGTGTGTGTGTGTATGGACAGGTGTGTGACCCTTGAGAGTCTGTGTTGGTGACTCAGGGCGTTCTGGAGAACCCAGTGTAGGCTCACCTGGTTGGGGTGGTGTGCCGGGTGTTGCAGTGTGAGGTGTGTGTGGTACAGTCTCTGGAAAAGGGACAAGATGGTGTCTGTTCCGCCTGATGGTGCCTGAAGGCCCGTCCACTATGTAGGAACGTGGAGCAGAGTGCGGCGAAACCACTGTGCCTTGAGACTTTGTATCTGTAATCCACACTGGCTGACCTGGTGTGAGCTGACTTAGATTTCTCACACGGTGCCTTTTGTTGAAATTTGCAGTGTCCTTCACCCTCCTCTCCCTTTCTTTAGCTGCCACAACAGTGCTGTCTGGAAGCTCCGGGGTGAGTAGAGAGGGATGCTGGGGCACTGGAGTGCGCAGTCTCCTGCCCATGAGGAGCTGGGCAGGACTGTAGCCATTAGCAAGTGGTGTAGCTCTATAGGCCAACAGAGCCAGATACGGATCCTTAGCTTTCTTTAGCAGCTGTTTCACAGTCTGCACGTGACGTTCCGCCTCACCGTTACTCTGAGCGAACCTAGGGCTACTAGTGACATGTTTGAACCCGTAGGCTACTGCAAAGTCCTTGAACTGTTGACTGGAGTACTGGGGGCCATTATCACTAAAAAAATTCTCTGGGACCCCATGTCTAGAGAACATTGATTTGAGATGCACAACAACATCCTGAGATCGTGTGGGAGTTAGTTTGGCAATCTCTACATACCTAGAGTAATAGTCCACTACTAGTAGGTAGTTATCATGGTTGAGTGTGAATAAATCAGAACCTACTTTTTGCCATGGTCTCTCTGGGAGCTCACTGGACATTAATGGCTCCACAGGATTGCCACGCTCTTTGATGCATGTTTTGCAATTTCTCACCAGCTCGTTTAGTTGGCCGCTCAAGCCAGGCCACCATACCGTCTCTCTGGCCCGCTCTCTGCACCTGGTCATCCCCTGATGTCCCTCGTGTAGTGCATCGAGGACAGAGTTGCGCATCGCTGTGGGAATGACTAGTCTGGAGCCCATGAGCAGGAGTCCATTATGTACAGTAAGTACAGCTCTATCAGGCCAGTAAGCTTTAACTGGGCCTGTGAGCTGGCTGCGGTCAGGCCATCCTCTCTGACAGTATGACATGATCTCTGAGCAAACACTGTCTTCCTGCAGTCGCTCTCTCAGTTGTGCCATGTATGTTGAGCTGGCGGGCATGCTATTGATGATCTCATCCACATAGATGTTTGTGTCTTCCATTAAGTCGTTGTCTGTCAGTTTTGAACTTGAGTTTTGACTGACAGGTGAGCGTGAGAGAGTGTCGGCTGTAAACAGGGCTTTGCCAGGTGTGTGTGAGATTGTGTAACTGTACCTCATGAGTCTAAGTCGAAACCGCTGGATCCTGGGAGGAAGCTCAGTTAGTGCCTGGTGACCTAGTAGGCTGATAAGTGGCTTGTGGTCAGTTTCCATGGCAAAATGTCTCCCAATTAGGAAGTCTCTAAAACGCTCGCACCCCCATGTCAATCCTAGCGCCTCCTTCTCCACTTGGGCGTACCTCTGTTCTGTCTCTGTCATAGAGCGCGATGCGTACGCGACTGGTTTCCACTGCTCTCCCTCCTTCTGTAGGAGGACCGCCCCCAGTCCGTAGGAAGAGGCATCCGCAGACAGTTTCAGCTCTTTGTTGGGGTCGTAAAGTGTCAGCACTGGAGGTGATGTGAGATCATTTTTTAACTGGTCAAACGCTCTCTGTTGTGCACAGCCCCAGACCCACTGATACTTCTTTGAGAGAAGGTCTCTCAGCGGCTTGTCCTTTTCAGCTAGACCTGGAATGTATTTTCCCAGCTGGTTTAACATTCCCAGGAAACTGCGAACCTCTCCTGTGTTGGACGGCTCTCTCATGGACTTTACCTTGTCTGGGTCTGGCTGCACACCGTCAGCTGACAGAATATGACCTAGGAACTTGACTTCACGTTTGCTTAACTCACACTTCTCCATGTTTAGTGTGACTCCGGCTTCTTGGAGCTTGTTGAGGACAGTGTGTAGTCTGATGTCGTGCTGCTGTTGATCTCTCCCCCAGATGAGGACGTCATCCATGTGACATACAACCCCCTGCAGCCCGTCGATAATCATTGACATGCGCCGCTGAAAATGTTCTGGGGCTGACGCTATGCCGAAGGGCAGTCTGTTAAAGTAAAAGCGCCCAAAGGGAGTTATGAACGTTGTGTACAGTGACGACTCGGGGGATAATGGAATCTGCCAAAATCCTCTGTTGGCATCTAACTTGCTGAAGATCTGGGCTCCTGCCAGAGATCCAATTGTCTGCTCAACTGAAGGCAATATGTATTTCTCTCTGCGAACTGCTTCGTTGAGGCGGGTGAGGTCAACGCAGATGCGCACTGAGCCAGTCTTTGTAGGCACCGGAACCATGCCCGAACACCAGTCGGTCGGCTCTTCAACTCTGGAGATGACTCCAATGTCCTCCATCTTTTTGAGCTCCTCTTTCACTTTGTCGAGTAGAGGGATGGGGACCCGTCTAGGTGTGGCCAGGGAATAGGGAATAGCGTCTGGCCTGAGTTTAATAGTGTATGGCTGCTGCATCATACCTAAACCCTGACACAACTTTGGGTAGGACTCTTCCATCTCTGACTTGTCTATGCTGTCTGCTCTGTAGACTAGTTTAAGCTTTACACTTGCTGGTCTGCTTAACAAGGCTACGTTTAAGTCATTGACAACGTAAACATCCTCCTGTATCACCTGCTCTCCTTTGCATAGTGACTCTCTGTACCTGCCTAAAACAGATAGAAGCATGCGACCTGGGCCAAATAGTGGTCTGTCAGGCTTAGCTAACTGTGTGTTGCTCTCAGCAATGGCATAGTAGGTCTGGGCTGGAATAACTGAGACATCAGCTCCTGTGTCTATCTTAAACCTGACCTTATGGTCCCTTATAGTCAAATCAGCATACCATGGGTCTAAACCTGCATCTACTGAGCCTAGGAACAAGGGAGTGTCATCATCATCATCATAGCAACTTTCTGTTTCTACCGCATGTACTGCTTTGGTAGATCTACATACTTTACTGTAATGACCTCTCTTTCCACATGCATGACATGTTACCTCTCTGGCTGGGCACTGTGCATTTGCATGACCAGGGGACTTTCCACATCTGTAGCATGACTGGCGATCAGATGATGGCTGTGGTTTTGTTGATGGGTGCATTGGTTGATGAGGGGACTTTGGGGTGAATGGTTTTTGTCTTCTGCCTTTTGTTACTGCATCAATGTCCATTCTACTCCCTCCTCTGAGGTCTGTTTGCTGCCTTTTAATCACTTCGGACTGTCTGGCCATATTGACTGCTTTTTCGAGCGTCAAATCCTTGTCTAGCTGCATCCTCTCGGCTAGACTGGTGTCTCTCAACCCCACTACGAGCCGGTCTCTTATTAGCTCGTCGCGGAGTGCTCCGTATTTGCAGTTTTCTGCTAGGGCATACAATGCAGTAATGAAAGCGTCTACAGCCTCGTTTGGTTGCTGCATTCTCTGATTGAATCTTGCCCTCTCATATATCACGTTCTTTCTAGGCACAAAGTACGTTTCAAGTGTGGCTTTTACCGAAGTGTACTGCTGTCTCTGTGCGTCGGACAAATCATGACCGCGTAGGATGTCGTCTGCTTCATCCCCCATGCAGTAGATCAGCGTGTTCACCTGGTTAGCTTCTGTGCTAAGATGGAGGTTGCTGGCCAGTCTGAATCTCTCGAACCTGCGTATCCATCGCTCCCAGTCCTGAGGCTTTGCAAAGTCGAATGCTTCAGGTGGTTGGATGTTGAACGTAGCGCTCGGAGGAACGTTAGCATTAGCCTGTAGCTGGGGAGGTTGTACAGGCTGTGCTGCCGGTGCGTCGCCTTCCATCTCGCCGCTAGCAGACGTTAACTTTTCAAAAAAACAAAAAAAACTCTCTCTCCAACTTCAAACTAGCTCTTTACCGCTGCCCACGTTCTGACACCATGTCGTGGTAAGCGCAAAGTAATACAGACGGTTTAGAGCATGTTGGTTACTTTATTAACACTTGTACTTTCCATGTCGTTTGGTAGTAGAATGAGCATTCGTACATCAACATCCGGTCTCATCATCCTGTTAGCTCTATCACAATAAAAGCCTAACAGCTAACACCACAGAAACTTGATTTTTTTTTTTTTTATAGGTTTTCAGACTTTTTCAGGTTTTTCATTAGATATTTTGATTTGAAATCAAGTGTGAGGAAACTGCTTAAAACTCATATATTGTGAAAATTGTCATTTATTGGTGAATATTGTTCCAACCAACTTTATCCGCTCCAAAGAGAAACGACTGTCCACAATACAATTGTGTACACACACACACACACACACACACACACACACACACACACACACACACACACACACACACACACACACACACACACACACACACACACACACACACACACACACACACACACACACACACATACCAGAATAGCGTCTGCAGTGAGTAGATGGACATTGTCATATAATCTGAGGACAGACATAGTTTCTCAGACATCAGCTTTGCTAGGAATGACATCAGGCAATGAAGATGATGAGTACACACACAATGAGTGCACAAAAGTGCAAAAAGAATGGAGAAAGACGACTCTGATGAAGGCAGGATAGTTGTGTCATTGAAACAGCATGGTGTGTTTCAAGATGGTGGAGACACATTGAAAAACATGATCAACAAGGATGTAGTCACATCTGAGATTCAGGAATCTCTGCTTAATGCAGAAGAACTTGGACAAGCACAAATGAAAGTATTTGTCGAGAAACGTCTATATGAGCCTCCAGATAGTGACCAGCACCTGGCTCTGAAATCACCTATTCGAAAGAATAAGGCCAAGACATTTGCCTCTTTATATGAAGTTGAGCAACTTTCCAAGGGCAAGCAAAACACTATCAAAGTGGATAGGAACATTCTACAAAGGCTCATTACAGCTTACAGAGCAGGGCGCCAGGTAAACCTTGAAAACATCCTTACACATGAACTCATGACCATCCCACTATCTTTGGCGACAACTTATGGTAGTCTACATTCCACAAACAAATCTGTGCTAGTAAACATACTGACAGAACAAGTCCAAACCCCTGCAAAAGTTACACTTGATGATTCCAGCTGCCTGCTCATTGATGGCCAAGCACTCGTGATGGCACTAGGAAAGCAACCTGGCATTAGAACATTTGGTGAATATGCCAACATGTTTGCTGGAGCTGTTCTTAAAATGGGAGAAAACTGCCAGAGGATTGATGTAGTCTTTGACAGGTATCAAGAGCTAACGATCAAAGCAGGCACAAGGATTAAACGCAAGCAGCGCCACCGACCAATACGTCGTAAAATAGAGAACGAGTCCGTTCCTCTTCCACCAGACTGGTCTAGCTTCATGGCACTTGAGGAAAATAAAGCAGACCTTGCTCTATTGCTTTCAAACCATCTGATTAAACACAGCCCAAATAATCTAACCATCATTGTATCAGGGGGGTTTGCCGAAGTGACCACTGTCAAGTCATCGGATCCAGATCTTGAAGTCTCTCTTCCAGTACATGAAATTCGCACGTTGCTTTCTGCTGATCAAGTTGACACACTACTTGCCTTCCATGCTGTCACTGGCTGTGACAGCGTGTCTCAGTTCAGTGGCCACTGGCCACAGTAAGAAAACAGCCCTGCAGGTGTTCCAGCAACATCACACAGATCTCATTGGGCTTGGAAAAGGCCCTCTCACAGTAGACATAGCGAGGTCAACAGAGAAATTCATCTGTAAGATATACGGTGTGCCTGAAGTTGATAAGCTCTTGTCTGGAACCAAGCTCACTTGCCACATCCTGATCTTCCTAAAGTGACCGAAATGGGATGGATGCACCTGAATGGTCAGTTGGTGCCACGGCTGCTTTCTCTGCCACCTATGCCAAAAGCATGCAGGGAGATCACGTCATGCAGTTGCACAAAGGGATGTCTCAGCCAACGCTGTGGCTGCAGGAAAGTACGTAATGGAGTGCATTGAAGCGTGTAATTGCAAGAAACTTGGCAACACCTGCCAGAACACTGAGGATGACTGGGACTAAGTCCATGTGTCTGCTGCCTGCAAATACAAGTCAGAAACACAAATTAAGGCAATTGTACATCTTAAAGCAATTATTCATTAACAACCCAAAAAAAAGGAAAAGAAAAAAACATTATTCATTACCAAAGAGGCCAATTTTCACAATATAAATTATATAAAAGTGGTTCCTTCACAATTGATCTTATATCAGAATATTTCATTGTATTCCCCATATATGTAAACATAAAAAAGCACATTTCAGTCTATTTTCTACCTTGTTTAATCAAACATATAGTGTTTTATTATGTTTCAGCATAGTGGTGGCCGCCATCTTTAAATGGTCCATTTTGAGGGCTTAGCGGCCATTTTTGAGCTTGACACACAGCAGATTTGGATTCAGCACACCTTAATACCCCTAAAAAACATGTGTGTCATAAATTAACACGATTTGCCTTCGGGGTTAAGATTTTTGGAAAACTGACCTAGTCTATTAAGGGACATTACTTCATTTTGACCTGACAAAGATCCACAGAGGATAGAAATGTTGTCAAATAAAGGTGTACATAAAGTATGGAGCTTGTGGTGTGCTGGCGCTACACTTTTCTCTCTTTTTTTTTTTTTTTTTTTTTTTTCAATGGCATTGATGACTCGACTCAAGGAATGCGAGTTGACGTCACACCAGAGCTCACATCTGCGTGTCTGCTCAAAAAAAAAAAAAAAAAAAAGCTTTTTTTTTTTTTTTTTTTTTTGGAATAGTCGAATAGTGGTTTGAAAGTCGAATAGTCGGTTTGATATTCGAATATTCGAATATTCGACTATTCTGTGAATGCCCTACTCTGCTACCTTCTTGCAGTCTTCTCACCGATTCAAAGGTATCACTCTAAGGTCTTTTGGCGTGTTCTCCCAGTGGAGTGTTGATTTTGATTGATCGATTTTTCGAAGCTGCTTTTCAGTGAGAAGCAATGCTAATGTGGCATGGGGAGAGAAGCTGCTGTTGGAGGTGTTTTTAACAAGGATGACCACCTCACTACTACTCTGTGTGTGGTGGTGCTTATCAGCCTACACCATGCCCTGAACACTATGCATCCCACTTCACCAACACCAGTGGATGTTTACACTGATCCCCACACAGAGAATCCCCGGGAGCTGTACTCTGTGTGTGTGTGTGTGTGTGTGTGTGTGTGTGTGTGTGTGTGTGTGTGTGTGTGTGTGTGTGTGTGTGTGTGTGTGTGTGTGTGTGTGTGTGTGTGTGTGTGTGTGTGTGTGTGTGTGTGTGTGTTATTGCCAAAGAGAGAGAAAGAGGTTCCCTGGGGCCATAACACAGCTTGTCCGCATTAAGGCTAGTCGTGTGAAACTGTCAGGTCTGTTTCCTCTCATCCACGAGCAAACATTATCATCTGCCAGGGAAGGAAGAAGCAACTGCAGAGGGATCACGGGTGGAGAACATGCACATCCATGGTTTACCCGGTTAACATAGGATAACATGGGTATGTACACGGAATTGATGTACCTACAATCCCTCAGCACTGGCTGAGCTATTGCTTTCCTATGACGAGAGCATTAGCACTCGTCTCACTTCATCGCTGGTCCTCGGCGATGCACAAAGTGCAACCATTGATTTGCAGGGTGAGAAAACATGAGATGAACACCCTGAGAAGAACTCTCAGAAATCCCATTCCTCAGCTGGCTAAGGAATGGGGCAATTGGGGCATGTTCGTGTTATGTGTGACAATAAAAGGCTTCCAAACTTCTCTGAGCTTTCATATAAAGAATTAGAAAGCAAATGCACTCACACGATCTTAGAGCATATCTCTCTCTCGGTCGGTCTGTCTGTCTGTCTATATGTTGTAATAGTTGTAATTATATGTTTTATAACTTTAACTTTAGAAGTAGGAAAAGTACATTCAAAGTCGAAAAAGGACCTAAATGGGATTATATCAACTTCAGCATATACAGTAAGCACCACACTTTGTCAAGTTCAACTCTGGTAGGATATTATCACCGTTCTGTCTATAGCCAAATGAAGCTTTCCTGTGAGTTGTGAGTATGATTTAAATGTTGTGTAAACAAAGCTATCAACATTTAACACATTGATTGCCAAGATCGCATTGATGCGTTCTTTCAAATCCATCACTTGATGGCCAAGATCGCATTGATGCGTTCTTTCATTATTAAAATTACACAAGGGGCGACCTAACACAGCTTTGGAATGATCGATCGTCATTCAGAGAAGTAGAATGTGGATGTGACGTTGTTCCAAAAAAACAGGAAGCCATCCGCTTCCTGTTTGGGATTTTCAGAAAAACAGCTGTAACTCAGTTTCTTTTTTTTGCATTGAAAACCACTAGTTTTCAGCGGGCCGAAGCCCCAAAATGGCGGATCGCGGTTGGAACGTTGTCGTTCCTATGGATACACAGATCCCTCCGCTAACCCACGGGGACTATTTTGTTTGGGTTTTTGGGACACAATGTCGGTTCCACGGCGTTTCAAATATCATCTGATTGAGGTAATTATACGCTGGCAAGGGGATAGAAAACTATGTTTAATATCTTGGCAATCAATGTGTTGAGATACAATTCCGGCTGGTATCCCCACTGTTGGTATCTCCGAGTGTTAAACCCAGAGGGAAGACAGTGGCCATTCCTAGCCAATGAAAAGCTTGTAAAAAGGGTCAAATGTATCGCTAGGTCAGTTGTACAGTAGTAGGTATGAGAAACATGGAAGTGTTAATGACTAGCGGGCATCAGGTTGACACAGAGAGAAACGTTCCAGCCCGCTACCGCAGATACTATTCTCGATGTGCATCCTTGGCCGAATGTTCCAGCGAACACAAATGGCTGTGTTCGTGCACAGTAGGTGGGAATGGAGTGTGATTTTTACTCCTACAGGTTGATTAGGGCACCTGTTCAGCAGGGTGCAGAACTACGATGGATAGCGTGTTCCTCCACATGCATAGATTTAATGTTGGGGTGCCAGCTTGGTGGCCCGCAGGACAGATGCGGGCCACAAAGGGGCCCAGTCTGGCCTAGGAGTTGATTTGTGGAAGAAAACAGTATTATTCACGACAATGTATCTGTGTGACAGTTGATCTCAGTTGGCTTTCGCGTTGCCATCTCTAGCTTGTTGGGTACTTAAGAAAACAATAGACGGCAGTTAACCCCACTGATGGTAGTTAACCCCCCAGGCTGTCCCAACACAACCGAGTTCATTTCTCCACTTTGCAGTCTGTATGTTAAGCATGGGAATAATTACAACTGAACATGGACAGGCACAACAAAATATCATGGCTAAAAAGTGAGTTTAAAAGTCTCCAGTGAGTGAAAAACAAACACATTTCAGAAGTCATCATCAGCACCACACTGACACTCCCGCCTGCACGCATGCACTCGCTCACTATTATTATTACAAACAATGTTTTGACCAGATTTGGTCTCCTGAGGAAAACGAAACCTGGTTGAAATGTTGTTTGCTTATTCTGCACAGTAGAAATATTTTTCAGAGCAGTAAGCTGTTGTGCATAAACTTTCTTTTGATACATTTACTTACTTTGTCCTGCATCAGCGACAGAATATATGGATGTGCAAAACATTACCTTTTCTCACACAACCCTTGCGAGGCAAGGGATCCCACCTTCCAGCAATGCAAAACAATACAGACCGTTAATAAATATTTAAGTTAGATAGAGAATACATTGGACACATTTCTTTATAGTTTAAAATGTTTCCTGGGGTATCTCCTACCTTGGTTAGACCATGTATTGTGAGTATGAGCGGCTACTGCATGCTGCAGAGGACTTCAATGTATCCACATTTTACACACATGTAGGTTTTGTGGTATGCAAAAGGGTCAAGTCTTAACACATTGATTGCCTAGATCGAGTTAACTCGTTTTTAGAATCCATCGCTTGATTGCCTAGATCGAGTTAACTCGTTTTTACGTTTTTTGGGGAAAATTCCACAAGGGGCGACCTAACACAGCTTTGGAATGATCGATCGTCTCTCAGAGAAGAACAATGTGGATGTGACGTCATTCCAAAAAACGTCACTTCCATCCGCCCCAATGATGGGATTTTCAGAAAAACGGCTGTAACTCAGTTTCTTTTTTTTCCATTGAAAACCACCCGTTTTCAGCGGACCAAAGCTCCAAAATGGCGGATCGCGGTTGGAAACTTGTCGTTCCCATGGATACACAGATCCTTCCGTCTACTCACAGGAAACTTTTTCCGTGTGTTTTTTTTACACAATGTCGGTTCCACGGCATTTCAAATATCATCGGATTGAGGTAATTATACGCCGGCACGGGGATAGAAAACTATGTTTAATATCTTGGCAATCAATGTGTTAAAGGTATCATGACATTCATTTTCACTTTTTTTATTTTCAATGTTTTATTTGGGGTTTTATGACCTCAATTACACCCCAAAAACCTGAACTTAGAACATTCAGTGGATTTTCTGTGGTCTGGGGTTTTCTGAATAATTAGGCTGAAAAGTAATCTGAACTTGGCCCTTCGACAGTGAGGTCACAGTCGATTAATCCCGCCCACTCTCCTCCTCGCCCCTCCCCTCCCCTATCCTTTCCTTTGGGGGGGGCGGAGCAGAGG
Source organism: Gymnoscopelus braueri (assembly GCF_963280865.1). Classification (NCBI taxonomy): domain Eukaryota; kingdom Metazoa; phylum Chordata; class Actinopteri; order Myctophiformes; family Myctophidae; genus Gymnoscopelus; species Gymnoscopelus braueri. Next base: position 15,862,974 of record NC_137624.1, read on the forward strand.
CGATGATTGACAGGCAAAATCCCTCACCAGCGACACCCGCATGCAAAGATTTCTTTTTTCATTGCAGTTGAAAAGGCTTTAGAAATGTGAGAGAAAAACACCTGCCATGGATCACTGGAATGGAATTTTCACTTAAAACTTTTTGTACACTTTTGAAGGACCAGGACAAAGACTTTGAATGTGGTGTAAAAGTGAATGTCATTAAACCTTTAAAGGGTTCATGGATTTCACATCCACAAGAACATTTGTAAAGATCTGATGAAGATTTGTTTAAATCATGAAGTGCGTTGCAGTATAAAAATGACTACGCAGATGTTCCAACGTAAGTGCTCTTGTGAGTTCGTAAATCCACTCTACTCTGAGGACGTTGGAGCACACTCAAAGTGCTTTCATCAAATAAGCATCTCCGTGAATGCTCAAAGCGCACACTGGACGCTCTAGCTGAAGAGACGGTTTGTCCAAGCATCATAGTGGAAGACAAAATGTGATAGTGGCTTGTTAGGTGAACGAACAGCAAAAGCAGCCCATCATCTTCTTGTTAGCTTCCTACATGAAGAGCATTTCACAAAGTAACATTGTTATTTTCAAATTTGTTCTGGTCACTGTCTAAAAAAGGCTCTAAAATAGTAGAATCGTTATTTTCTATCATCACAGTGATGTTTCAGTTTACCAACTTGGCACTCTATCTAAACCATTCTCATTTGTAAATTACAAAATGATTCTGTGCTCTGCAATGCTCTCATGAGAGCACTCAGACTCGCACTTTGCAATCAGGGATCGAACAGTGCAAACGAAAGTGCCACACATTATTGATAAAAGACTAATCCATGTTGCCTATTATATATATATTTCTATTCTAACTATAGCCTATGTGACTGTCATGAATTTCAGTGGTAAATTTGTGTCAAACCAGAAACATGTCAGGATCATGTCAAAGGTTGTGTCCAACCTAGACACAGGATCTAAATATCTCAACAGAAGAGCAAGGAGACAAAATACAACCATCCCAATTAATTGTTATATTGTATTAACATACTCTACCATACAGATTGACCACAATAACATTTGATTCACTAAGAAAGCTTTAATGAGTTTTTTATAGCGTGTCTGCCCCAGACACCGGAAATGTACCAGAAATGTATTTATTTATGTATTTGACAGTTAATGAATACCATTTGTGACAATTGTGATAGCTGTAATGACAACGGAGCTACCAGAGGCATCGTCAAAAAGACTACTAAAATGTATATTGCACAGTATTATTTCTGATGCTCTGATGAATGCACAATAGGCTAGACATTTTGATGCATTTATATGTCTGTTGTGTTTCAGAAACCATTTATAAAAACTACGAACTCACACACACACACACACACACACACACACACACACACACACACACACACACACACACACACACACACACACACACACACACACACACACGTTTACTTACATAAATGTGCATAATGCAGTTAATGTTTTGATTAGCAAGTAACGTTATAATTATAAATGAAGAATGGATGAATGAGAGACAATTCTTCAAAATGAATCGAGCAAAGCTAAACATCATGGTTTATTTACTTTAACTGTATTTATTGTAAACAAAGAATACATTGAATAAACAGAACTTTAGTAATTGTTTATTTATTTTTTTCCATTCTAAGAAGTGAGGAACATGAACATATTGCGGTTACGTCAAGAACAAACTAACAGCTACATTATTCTACCTCTTTTCCACAGTGTCTCTGTGGCCCTCTCAGTGTTTCTGTCATTATGTCTTTTCGTTGTGGTTCTCTCACGCTCTCTAGGGAAATAAGATTGATTTTGTGGTGAAATGAAGCTGGTTTTGTGGTCATTACAGTTTGTATGGCTTTGGCTGACTGTCAGTTTCTAATACATGCTCCCAGTCCCACATATGACAGCCACAGCATTTCAACATTCTCTCTATCTCTTTTATATATAAATATATATATATACACACACACATACATACATACACATACATACATACATACATACACACACTGTATATATCTTAGCCTCAAGTCCGTATTAAAATATGTATGACTTTGAGTTTGTCTTGCAAGCTGTCTCTCAAGCATGAGCGATCGGACTAATCAAAGTAAATCATTGGCCTCTAGGAAAAACAAGCTATTCAAAGACCAAGCTCACGTCAGTGAGGGAGACATCTAACCTGAGTCAGCCAGCACACCACTACTGTATATGATGACAGCTTCCACAAACAAAGCCTACAACCCTATTCCCCCCTGCTGCTGCCTTTCATTTGGCAGCATTCCAGAAATGGAAGAAACCTCATTTCACAGTGTTTCAATATATTCCAACATTATGTATTTTTAATGTTTCTCATTGAGACTTATAAGGAGCGTTGCCTCCTGAAAATGCAAGTAAGTTGTCAAATATCCGATGTATTTCATAAGCACAGCAAAGTACTACTGCTGACAGGCACACATTTCATTAGAGAAAAGGACAACATGGAAAAGGTTATTTAGCTGGAAACATGCAGCCGCAATTAGATGCAGTTACAGTAGTTGGTGCAAGTTTTAGAAATACTTACATTATGAGTAAATACATTACTGATCCCTTTTTTGTGCTTTCACTTCACATTGCAGACAAGCACACTATAGCATCCATGCAGTACACTATGCCTTCCAGTTTTTTGTTCCGTTCAAATCAGTAACTAAAAGTTGGACCAATGTTGGACAAACAGCATAGATAGCTGCCGTTCTTTTCTTATACAGAAATTTGGAAGAGGAAGAGGAAGGCAATCAGTGAACAAGGCATAGTTTGTCAACAAGGTTATGGAAGGTTTTGCTTGCAAGGCTCAGATGGCTGTTTTGGCTCAGATCTTACAAGAACTAGGTTTAATTTAGCCGGCTAAGATGCATTTTGTTGTAGACCTCCAGAAACCTCTATGTTTTATGTGTGCTGTAGTGAAGTGCCAAGCAATGTCTGTTTGATATTAATCCAGTTTATCCAGTTTATAAACTGGGTTATTTTCCAATATATATTGACTGACACGACTTCTTTCAGGTCAAGTGAGTCATCTAGGGGGTAGCTAGACTCTCAGCAGCCTTGACGTGAAGCATTCTCAAGGGGCCCTTCTGATAAAAAATCCTTTAAAAATTCACGACTGTAAAATAGCTGATAACCTATCATAAGCACAACCTGACATTTATTGAGACAAGCAAGCTGCAAGACAAGCTTGTTCTGAAGGACAAAAAAGAAAAAAGGTTGCCAGTCATGATCCATTGGACAAACCAAGGACAGCACACATCACATCACTCTGTATGCATCGATTAGCACACGGTTCAGCACCACCGCCGACGGACAGTGACAGGCCATGCATGCTGTGAGTCAGCATGCATTTTTATGCAGATAAAAATACCCAAGAAAGCAAATCAGCCATCTGTATGTTAGTCTGTATGCAGCCTAAGCCATGCAAAGACATAAGAACACTCATAATGACACATGAATTGTGCTTTTATACAACACTCTTTCGTTAAGCATTTGCAATTGAACACAAGATAATCGTTTCTCACCAAACACAAAGTTGTCTTTAAACTCTAAGCTCATTAAAGATAAAGACACAGCAGTCGTTACAACTGTAAAACAGACAGTGTAAGCAACAAAGATGCGATTAGGCAGTCAATCAGTCACGCACGCGCATGCGCACGTACGCACACAAAACTAATTTGTTGTCTCTTCTTAGCCTAATCCATGCTGTAGTTTAATGAGGTCCTCGTGCACTATACCAAACGTTTAATTAAGTTCTTTTGAGACAAAAACATTTACCAGACAGACAGACAGACAGACAGACAGACAGACAGACAGACAGACAGACAGACAGACAGACTACAGTGCAGCATCCGTAGATTCCCAGGCCAGGGGGGGCCCCAAGGGTGTACAGCGACAGACACAGCTGCACATAACTTGATAATATAAGCAACACACGCTCAGATCGATTCCAGGAAGTAATTGAATCAAATTATACATCCACTTTGCCATGTTTTAGATCGTTAGTATACTAGTTGGTATCCTTTCACTGATACATAATAATAATTTAAAATTACAAACAAAAACAGCCCCCCCTAGAGCGTGGGCCCTTTGCTCCCCCTGTAGCTACGCCTCTGGTCACATCCTCAGGCTGACATTTTTATGACATGGAATATTGTATGCACACACACACAGATACAGACACAGACACTCACACGCGCAAACGCACACGCACACACGCACACACACACACACACACACACACACACACACACACACACACACACACACACAGTCCTGTTCAACTTTGGCAGTGTCTATTCCTCGTAAGGACGCATAACTGGCCTTATAGTCTTGATGAGACAAATGAATTTGAAAATGAAATGAAAATAAAATCGGGGAATGTCTTTGTCATACAAGCTCCCATAATCATTTGCAATTTCATGAAAGGTGGAAAGCATACTATGAGCAGTGTGAGCCAGTGCGGCTTTGTGTGCAATTTGGTATTTGCAACATCATGTCTTGAAATCACGTATACGCCACACTCCGCCTATGGTCGAGCAGTTCAATTACAAGTAAGACGCGCGAACGCTGGAAGCGAACGCAGCTCGAAAATATTGTGTATTTACGGACTTGTAATCTGTGTTATTTCACCGTGATGGGGAGAGAACATTGACATTGTGTGTGTGTGTGTGTGTGTGTGTGTGTGTGTGTGTGTGTGTGTGTGTGTGTGTGTGTGTGTGTGTGTGTGTGTGTGTGTGTGTGTGTGTGTGTGTGTGTGTGTGTGTGTGTGTGTGTGTGTGTGTGTGTGTGTGTGTGTGTGTGTTTTGCAGGCTGTTGTGCATTTTAATCAGAGCATTGTCTTCATTCCTGCACTCTGGCGCACTCTGGCGGCTGCCTACAGGCAGTGCATGCACACAGAGACACAGACACACAGACACACAGACACACAGACACACAGACACACACACAACCCACGGTTTCATAGTAAGCTGCACTTGGGCGGAGCCTTCCGCGTTCGCAATGAACCTCTATTAGCATTTATCCAACTTATAATGGGTTGATCACATGAACACCATACAAAATGCCATATATAGTCTTACCATCTGATGAAGATGCGGCCCGGATAACAACATCCATTGCCAAGGACAGTGGACAGAATAGGATGGTTAAATACAAAGCACAAATTTCCCCTCGGCGATCAATAAAACTCTGATCCATATCGGATAGCGATGTTGCAGTATCCTCCTCCCGTGGTTGATAAACTATCACTTATTTTTTAAATCCTTTTCTTGCATTCCAGCTTCACCACTTTCCTTTTTAACCTCAGCAAGTTGTTTGGTAGAACAATATGTAAATGATATCCTGCCATGCTTTAATTTGACCTGTTCCTGTGACATCGCTGCATAAACTTTGGTAAATTATTTTCTTTTCAATTACATATGAGAGCAATACTTCAATCTCACTCTGACAAATGTTTAGTATGCACACACAGAATTAAAAAATACTGTGCTCCGCCAAAAACACCAGATCTACAAGCTGACAATGTGTCCCGAGCATTTTTTTTAGCTTGTAGATCTGATGTTTTTAAATGGAGTAAATATTAGGCTTCCCCTTCTTGTTACACACAACCTAATAGTCTGCGTGCCTTTTATGGTGTGAAAGCTTTTATGCCTTTTATGCTACAATCGTGCTTTCAACAAGCAGACTGGGACATGCTCAAGCACGTCTCTGGGAATAGTGTCAAAGAGTTCTCAGATACAGTTACTGGCTTTATCAGCAAGTGCATCCTCAAAAGTACCGTTTGGATGTACCCTAACCAGAAACCCTGGATTAATGGCGAGGTACGTGGCGCGCTACACTCACGCAACACTGCCTTCAGATTCGGGAACGTGGGGCCTACACGCTCCGCCCTCCGAAGCACCATCAGAAGGGTCAGTAAGGATTGCAATGCGATGCAAGAGTGTGGACTAGCCAACACCAACTCGGGACTCCTGAATCACTGCACTCCACTCCCTCCTGTCTAGCATCAGGGTCTTGAGTTCTGCAATGTTGCTAGCTCCACTGTCACGCCACAGTGTGTCTACATACTGTAGGTGGTGCGCCTCTTTCCCCATCTAGCTGCGCCTTGTGTTGGTTCCCACAGTGTCAGTTTGCTCGCCATAAGTTCTGGGTGCCTGACACAGTGCCCTGCCAGCCTCATCCTTTTCTCTCTTTTTGATTCCACTGTAGCTGCAAACAGTCGCCTCTTGAGGCCATCTCCCATGTCAGATTTCCACACTCTCCTCATCCCATACAAGGCATTCCAGGCAGGTGCCCTAGTCTGGACTTTAGGATCCTGTTCTGTAGAGGCTGTTTCTATCTTACATTTTTATTTTCTCTCCTGCTCTTACTCAATCTCTATTCTCTCCCTTCTCACAAAAAAACTAAAAAATTATAATGGCCACAAAAAAACAACAACAACAATTGTATCCACCTCCAACCTGTGATGTGACAATAAAGTTGCTTCTGATTCTGAACAGGGCTTTTAACTATGCCAATCATTCACACAGGCATACACAATCAATTTATGAACGACTGGCATTCATCATTTGATACACCTCTGGTGCACACACACCAACATCTCACACCAACATGCTGGGTTTCCACTGGCACTGGCACCACACCACACCACACCACACCACACCACACCACACCACACCACGCCTACTTGTGCCGTCGTTTCCATATACAAGGACCTGGGCCAAAGTGGGCTCAGTGGGGCCAAAGGGGTCCGAGAAGGGTGTACATTTTGGCCAAACCGGTGAGGTGTAATGCTGCTTACTACTGATTGGCCGTGGTCATGATGTTTCGGTAAACTAAAGTGAGGACTTTTGCTCACCCCCAGGACTTCAGAACATGTATAGTTTGCTGTGATTTTTGTTTTTATTTGTACATATACATATTGCAGTGGATTTGCTGTGATTTGCACTCAATTTGTTGTGATTTACATTGGTTTTGCTGTGATTTGTATACATTTGTTTTTAGTTAACAGTTTTATTAACAACATCTATTTAGTAACATTTTTACACTCTGAGTTTACAGACCTGGAAGGGTCCACTTGGTTCTTACCGATAGCATACAGTATACAGGACAGTTGGCTACTGTACTTGTCTACATCAGTGTTTCCCAACCCTTTTTCTGTCAGGGCACTTTATATAGCCAAAAGATCTCACCGCACAGGACGAACTTCCCAAGACTTTTCAGAAACCCTGGTCTCAAGGTAAACTTGCCTGTTTCACCGTTTAATGTTTCACACGCATTCAATTGTTTCTGTCCTTTGTAGAGAGGGATGGATGTTTGGTCCCAATTTGGAATTTCAAGTTAACCCACAATGTCAAATTCTGATTTGGCTTTCGTTTTATGTTCCTCACTCCGAGCAGAATGAGCTGGGTCTGTGGCAGGATCAGCATGGTCGTTGAGTTTTCTTTTAAATAATTTGTACATTATCCTTTCATGTTTTGCACATGCACACTAGTAGTTTGGCTTGCAGCAATAACACCAAGAAGAACATTGGATATTATGTCAGGTGTCTTGCCCAAGCAGCAAGCAAAAACAAATTACACAATCAATGCCACAGCTGTGGGAGAATGCGCACATTCGTGTGTTCGTGCATGCACGCGCACTCGTGCACACAATACAAGATTTTCACGGCACACCCTATCAGCTCAGACAACACACCAGTGTGCCACGGCACACCGGTTGAAAAACACTGGTCTACATTACATTGCTAGGCCAGAAACAATGCACTTTACTTACAAAGAAGTGTCAATGACCGGAGTCTGCTACGCATACCTGTGGATTTGAGAGGGGGTACTACTGTGCTATGGAAAGTGGAGATTTTTGGGTGCTGGGCTGTGCGTGGCTGTGCAAGGCCATAGGTGTGGTGTGGTGTGGTGCTGGGCTGCTATGTGGAAACCCAGCGTAAGGTTATGTCTCACATCAACATCTCGACAGAGAGATCGGGGAAGGGAGAAGCAGCATTTACACTTTAAAATCGTGTTAATTAAACTCTGAGAGTGGGACTCAAATGACCCTACTGTTTAGCAAGCCATTTGAAACCATTTTACATTCATTAAACTAAATTAACATGAACTTTTCCTGTTTAGTTTTAGCTTAGTGTAAATTAGAGGATGCAAAAATAACTAAAGCTTTGAAAGACTTCATGGCTGGTAAAGTCAAGATGACAACAGTGTGGGAGGCAAACAAGTAACTTAGTTAAAGATGATTGAGATTTCTAATTGAAACGCTGTATCGATATGAAAATTATATATTCCAGTGGTCTATCCGGATTTATATACTGTCTTGCAAACACAGTTCTCAGTTGTCTTGGGAAGGGATACATCCTTCCTCACAGATTTCAACTGTTAAATAGCCTAAGGTTCATCCTAAATTGTTTTCTAGTGCCATGAAAAAGTAAGTACACCCCCTGGGAAGGTTGATCTGTTTTCACAAAATGGTATTGGTATTTAACATTTATTTTAAAATATTATTTGCAATGTAATCTAATCCAATAAATGCCACTTTAAGTCTGCACTTAAAAATACTTCACCACTATGAGATCATAAGTCATAAACTTTGATTGTTACATTTACGTGAAGGCATTGTTCACCAAAAAAAAGGAGGGGGAAAAAAAGGTTTACAGCCTATCCAATGAATAACAGATATAGCATTTGCTACAGGGGAGCAGAGGCAACAGGGAAGTGGCAAACTAATAAAGGCTATGCCTTCCATAACCCTTTACAATAGTCAGCCCAGAGCAAGCCTACTAGAACCTACACACTAGCACAATCAAAGGAGGAAAAGTGCAACAAAGTCATTAATGGGTAAAATGTAAGCATTCAGATTGTTCGCTGCAGGCAACCCATGTGATTGCTTTGTGGAGGCAGGGCCCAACATGAAATTTACATAGGGTTACAGAGTGAACAATCCTCTCTAGCACGCAGATCACTGATTACTTATTAATGAGTGGATGAGGAAAGTCTGTATGACTTCAAAGTAAACACGAGTGCGCAGGTCCATTGGAGCAAAGGGAGGGAGACAAGTGAGACAGAGAGACTGCTGTGGGTTTGTGTGTACTGTGTTCAACTTTGTATTATTTGTCCTCTGTGTTTTTGCTTCACACTGTTTGTTACTGTGCTATTACTGTATGTTTTAATTGTCTCCTGCTGAAGGGACTGCAGACGAAGATTAGCTACCGGTATAAGCCAACTCTGGTACTGTACATGAAATGGTAAATGTTTAACACTGTACATAATACTGTCTCTTACCAATGAATTTAAAAACAAAATAGATAAGAAGGAGAACAGTAGAGAGGTCTGGGATGAGAGATAAGTTTGTTTAGTATACAGAGATAGCAGCTAATCAGTGGCAAGACAAGTCTCATCAAATGAACAAGCACATCATTTGATATTAAGCTGTGACCAGATCTCAGTCTGTGCTTAAAATTTTGGATCGAACGAAAGACATACCAACCAACCGACCGACCGACCGACCGACAGAGTGGCTTAAAGGCGCTGACACACCAAGCTGACTTCCAAGAACTAACGGTGATGAACGGTGACTGATCAGATCGCATTGTGTTGCATCACTTCCCCGTAAAAAGTTGCGCTGGAACAAAAATGCAAAAACTACAGTTGACACAGTCAGCTGATGCCGCTGTTCTGTGCCTGCCTAAGAGGAAATAACTCTCTTGGATTGCTCATTATTTAGTTTGAAATGCAAATTTATAGAACAGTGGCAGGATGTTGACAGCGTAATGTCACGTACTGTCTGGTATTATGGTGTTCGCTGGCTCACGGATCACGAGTATGCGGTTTATAATTGACTCCAACATTAATGTTTCAAATTCCCAAGCAATTTTCATAGAGACTGGCAGTCGCACAGGTAAAGACTGCAAATCTATGAGATAAAATAATATCTATAATCAATAGATAAGCTATCACAAGCACACCCAGCCTATAGCCTATTTGAAACAAATATATTGTCAAGGTTGGCAAATATAGCATATTAGGCTCCATACTAAGCATACTACAGTTCAAACAGATATTTCTAACAAATCTCAAACAACCAAATACCATATAATACCCATAAGACCTCATGCATAAACTGTAACATGAATTCACCCACTTAACTGTGATCTGTAGTTTCAACTGTGAGCATTACAAGACAATATACAAAGTAAAAACAAACAATAGTCTCCACGGCGGGCATGATTCTGAAAATATGCACAGAGCAAGCTACATAAGTAGCATCGTAAAATATAGAATCCCAATGAATCCACGGCGGTAACTGCTGCCACCACAGACATGATGGCACAATGCACACGTACAATTTCAACTCTAGGCTCGTTTAACCACTTGAACTCTAGCATCCCTATCCTGGGGTGAACATTCGACACAAATAGCAGATCTAAAAGCTCACAACACGTTAAGCTTGTAGATCAGCTAATTTTGGCGAGGAGATTCGGTGTAGAGGGAAATACTAGCGGACCAAGTATAGAGCCCTAGCTGGGGCACTCCGGTCAACTAAGTATAGGGCTCACAAAACAACATTTAGCCTGTCACGGATACAGGCGGTGACAACATGCATCATCGTCATCATGACAGGGGAAACAATAGCCAAGCTCACAGAGTCATGTAATTAAATTATCAAATTATGATGACGATAATGATGATAATTATTATTGTTATGTTTTAAATAACATGTTAACTCTATCCACTAGAATTCCAGTTTCCCTACATGACACCCTGTACTGGATTGGTATTCTCACGCCTACACAGAACACAAATGAATGTGAAGGAGGAACTAACCCGTTGACACGTTGTGTGCGTTCTGTCTTTTGTCGAGGCGATCACTGTGCCACAGTGGTGTAAAGTAACATTTACACAAGTACTGTACTTAAGTATAATTCTGAGGTATTTTTACTTTACTGGAGTATTTCCAAATTTCTGTACTTTTACTTCTACTCCACTACATCTCAGAGGCAAATATTGTGCTTTTACTCCACTACAACTAAATGAAAACTTAAGTTATAGTTACTTTGTAGATTTTGATTATTATTACAAAACATACATTAACCACTTCAACCCTATATACTGTACTGTACATTTTGGCCTGTAGCAGATCTACAAGCTGTCGCATCGCGACATATTGTGAGCTTGTAGATCTGCTATTTTCAAAAGCTTTGTAAAATGTGACATTCTGCATAATGAGAACTTTCTACTGCTGTTGTCCGCAGACTGTCATGTATGTGAATTCATCCTGTTATAGCATGGTCACGGCTAACAATGGAAATACAAAATAAATATATGTGACCTCTCGAGGAAGGGCCAACAAATGGACAAGAGAAGAGTGCAAGAAAGAGGTAAAGACAGAGAGAGGTAGAAAGGAGGGAAAGAGAAAGGTTAGACAACATAAAATGGGAGATAAACCATACAGATAGGTATGGAAATGGGAACCAGAAACATGCCTGTATCTCGGGGTGACCTTTACCAGGAACTGAATCATAGAGGAGTGCAGCCAAGATAATGCTAATGCAAATCTTTATTCCAACCTTTTCTCCTGCTGATATTTCAACCTGCGGACTATAATCAAACACAAGACACAAGACTGTTAAAACTGAAATGCGTTAAAGGAGCACTTCACCACCTTTCAACCAATTATGGTTGAAAGGTGAACAAACAGGTGAACACACACTTACTGTATGTTGTTGTGTGTTGAACACACATTATCATCAACCTGCTTTAATTTACTACACTATCTTGACGGATCACATTTTAAATCCTACAAAGTTAGTAGAATCTTATTTCAAAGCCAATAGAAAGTCATGTTGGCCTATTGATGATGAATTGGGAATAATGGAAAATTCATAAGTTCAGTAACAGAACCTCCCTTCTTTACCCCTATCCCCCCCTTTTTTCCGTACTCTGTACATATAGTGTTTTATATTTGTGATGATATAGATTTTTTTCCTGTTATTTTCATGTTGATGAATTGAATACATACTGTAGGACCCCAATGGAAACAAGACTGCAAGGACTTTTTTGGTGTTATCCTTTTAGACCAAGTGTTTGACTGTACTCGTGCTATTTTAAATTTCTGTCTAATACAATATTCAATCAATCAATCAGCAGCTTTCATCCTGCACAGTTTGTGTTGGATGATCTAGCTGTGGGCAGTGCTGAGGGGGCAGGAGTGTGTATGACCACACATCACAGCTCCTATACCTGCTTGTTATCCATCACATCAGACTCTGATACCCTAGCAGGCCTTTACCCGTAATTATGAGCCCCTAAAAAATACATATGTTGGTACAGATTGATATAAACAATAATATAAATTGTTGATTGTTACAGGTCTCATGCCTCTGTGACTGTCACAGAGGGGTTTGTGGAGCTGATTTATAGTTTTTCTCAATCGCATGGATGCATTTCCTGAAACTCTAACCTCATTCTCAAAAGTCTAAGTGCAATCCCCAGAACAATAAAAGCATTTCTCATAACATGTAGTACCATCCATGCAAAACAAACATATCAAAATGATAACCCACATGCGTCAAAAGACATTAAGTCAGTCAAACCACTACAACAATGACCCCAAATGCATAGTATAGCACCTTCTGATCATTGTGTAACCCTGACACTCAAAATGCATTACATATTTGCATCAAAACTGGACAGATTGTTTAAGTAGTGTTGCTGTCAATGTAAAATAAATAATAAAACATTACGAAATCCTGGACACACAATATATACAGTAGTATGGTTGTTTTATTTTTTATTTTATTTATTTTCACTGCTGCTCAACCAATCACCCATCTGGGAACAAACAGTTCAGCCAACAAGTGCTACTTGACACTCAATGGCCATTCATTCTCTCCTCCCTATCTATCTGTAATATAACCCTTTTCCTTCTGCACCACCATCATGCACTGGAACACCTCTTGCACTGTCCCAAGTGACACCTGACGTGTATTTGTCAGTATTGTGTTCACAATTTACACTTGTGAGATGGAATTGACAGCATGTGCTCTCCGTTACGCTTCAATTGTGTGAAGGGAATTACTCACTCCAATAACCAATCATGCTGGCCTTATCTTTTGTACAAACACAATGCTCATTGTACATACTGTAGTATTTTGCATGCAATGATTTACCCAATGAACAACTGTGTCAATTCAAATGGAAAATGTACATAGCCAGATGAGGGAAGAAAACAAGTCAGTTTTGACTGGAATGTCAAAGAGGAATGAGAATTGCATCTACACTATGACAACTGTGTTTAGTGTTTTGCATTCTGTATGAACACAATGAGAAGTAAAATAGTGTATTTGCCAATTGCCTAATGGTGTGGGGTTACAGTACAAGTGAGAAACCAGTACAAGTGAGAAAAACGTTACAGGGACGCCCGTTTTTGTCCTGCGCCTGGCCCCCCGAGGGAAACGAATTTGAGATTTGACAGGGCACTGGCAGCAGGCTTGGCAGTGCCATTAGGGGTGCATTACACCCTTTGTGTCTAATTTTAGTTTTATTTGTGCGGGTTTAGCTGTCACAAAATCTGTACAATCATTTTGTGAAATAGCCCCCTGTACACATTGGCCCAAAATGGTCAACTGTAAGGATTTCATCTTGTGCAAGAATTATTTTTTCTCCTTTAGATTGCTACTATCAAATGAAAGGATATGGCAAAAACATTGAAACAGTGGCGCAATTCATTATCTCACAGCGAGCATTGTACTACAATAGCAACATGACATATTGTAAATCTTCTAGCCATGCAGCCCTTGAATGAAATCCACAGTTTTCATGGCCTGACACGTTCAACTAATAAAGCTGGGACCAATAAAAGAAGTGTGAGTGCCGTATGAAGACTATAATATATATACACACACCTTAGCACACTGCCAGATATTAGTAGTTCATTTGCATTCATCAGCAATACTGCCCCTAGGGGATCTACCGTATGAAAACACGTAGAATTGTTTAGTCCAAATTACAATACAGCTGGGGCTATTTATCTTTTGAAACGGCTGTTAATTTGTTCAGGATGAAATGGTGTTTTCATTTGCATGTTGAATGAGTAACTGGATAGCCCCGTTCCAACCTGTTATACCATACTCTCCATGGCTAATGAGACAAGGAGCAGGATAATGCTCATTCCAGTGTTAGCATGACAAACACGCTATGAACGGCATGCCACAAAGCCATGAATCCCAGTCAGTGGCTGGTGTTTGTCAGTACTAAGTTTTGTGTGTGTGTGTGTGTGTGTGTGTGTGTGTGTGTGTGTGTGTGTGTGGGTGGGTGGGCGGGCGGGCGGGCGGGCGGGCGGGCGGGCGTGTGTGGGGGGGGATCTCCAATTAGGCCAATTCACCATCACTCCCTTTGGGGTTTGAGTGATGTTTAACATCACAAAGCATTGTGAAGCGATGCTGACTGACTACTACTGATAGTCCTGAGAGTGCTAAATGGACAATATGACTTGACTCGAGACAATCTGTATTTCACTATACAGTCCAACACAAATACTGTAGTTTTAAGCGAGAAAAATGCCGTGCAGTTGCTACATTTTGATCAATTTCACATTTAGTTTAAAAGTCTGGAGTTATAGGGAAGTCTGTCATTTTAACTATTCCCAGCTGTCAAAGGACATGTTGATTCCTACAGTACAGTATGCATGTACTATACGTATACTGTATGTTGTGTGGAGGTTCACCTCGAGTATGAATACACAAGATAAATGTTTTGTGCTGATGAAACATTTTGTGGTTAATTGTGATTAATTTCATAAATAATGATGCAAACACTTGTCGAGTGACTTTTGCAGTAATAATATTTTCACCACTTGTATGCATTTAAAATAAGTAACCTCACAACTAGGCCTGCAGGAGTAGGATTCAAGAAGTGACTTGAAAATATTTTGTAATGCAATGAACCATGCTCTGTCGTTTTGTTCCTTTGTTAAATGTGGGCAAGTAAAGCCCTTTGAGACAAGAATCTCACACATGGGGTGGCAGCGGCTCAGGAGCGGCTGCTTGAGATTCCGAAGGTTCCCAGTTCGATCCCTGGCTATTCCTGGCTTAAGGCCTTTGCAGACAGGGTGCGATTAGTCAATCAGTTTTTACCGCATGCGAAAAGACGCACGAATCAAACTGGGTTCAATTGGAGAGAAAAAAACGCATCGCCGCATCGCATCGCCGCACGGTAAATTCGGAGCCGGTGTGCATGAGGTCATTGAGAACCATGTGTTCATTTAAAAAATTATATTGTCCGTTTTTTCCATGCGAAAAGTCGCACCCTGTCTGCAAAGGCCTTTAGTGTCCTTGAGCAAGACACCTAAGCAAGCCCATTCTACCGTCAGTGTGTGAATGGGTGAATGTATTGCACAATAAAAGGCACTACTGTATATACATTTACCATTTTACTTAACATGTGTGTGCAGGTGATGTGTTTGCCGAACAATGTTGAAACTGCAGTTTATAAATTATGAAATGGTAATAATATTTTACCATTCTCATGTGTGAGAGGCATAAAAGCAGTTCTAAATCTGAGCTAACTCGGGGAACAATGAGAACAATCCATTCCAGTGAGCGGGTGAAGGTGAAATAAGGGAAACTGGTAAAATGCCTGAAGAGATTTTATAGAAACAGAGCATGCATCAGAGGGGCAAAAGGGACAAACCCACCAGCTAAGCACTTGGTGAAAAAGAGCGGTGAGTTTAATTAGATAATACTGCGTTTGCTTTTAATCCAGATAAATAATGTCAAATCACATGGACTAACCATTTTCAATTTATAATTCAAGCTGCCAAGATAAGATCCTCTAGGATGCATCCACACAACGCAATCAACAGAGAAAGCTATTTGTCTTTCTCATTGGCCATGAGAACGGAAGAGGAAGCGCAGTTATAGGAAAAGATTGCAACCCTGAACGACAGTCACAAAGCTGAGTTGGCAGCCATGAGAGAAGATATGAAAAAGCTATTGATAGCACCACCTGGAGGAGAGAGATACAGCTGGAGTAGAGAGAGAGGGGGGCAAAGAGATTTGTGTAGAGGGAATAAAAGAGGGGGCCAGGTGCAGACACGAGGGGGACCCCACTCAACTAAATACATTATATGGGGTTTAAGTGGTTAAAGCCTGGCACCAGCAACACCTACTTCTTTAGCCTCATCGGACAGTCAGCAATCTTTTGCTGTTCCTAAGCATCCAGATATTGACATACAATGGATGACAACATGGATTGGACATGTGGATCGCTGTGATATTATTGTGTCTGTATGTCACACCTGATGAGAAATACTGGGCTTGGTGTTTGACTATAAATTAGGATGGTTCCAGAACTTCCAGGGTAGTGAAAGCTTCCACAGGACCTAAAGGAATTGATTGTTAACACTGTCAAGGTCACGTTTCCCAACGTGAATAGATAAGATATGGAAATAGAAAGATTGAGAATCGGATCATGAAGGTGCTGCGTACAACCAACGAGTGATCAGCAGGGATGCTTCACCACTAGATCCCAAAAAGGAACATCGGGACAACAGGGTTTTAGGTGTGTGTGTGCAGCCTGATCTCCAGAGATTACCGTAACATTGCACGGAACGAGTGCACTTCATTCCGTGGATAGTCGCCTCGGAACTCCCAAATTGCGTGCATATGTACGGCGAGTCCCACGGTGGGCGTAACCAGTCGCAACACGGAAAAACCCGGAAGCAGAGCAGTCCGCACAATAAAATTTACGATTCTGTGCCTATCGGTACATAACTCAAACGGCACTGAGTAGGCACAGGCGAATGTCCCACCGTTCAGGACGGCAACTCGGTCGCCTTAGCTCCCTCGGTGGTCCATCACGGGGTGACAATTCGCCTGTGACTGCGCGCCTCCGAAATGGTTTTGTCACAAAGGCAGCGCCGTACCATATGCACGCAATTCGGGAGTTCCGAGGCGGCTATCCACGGAATGAAGTGCACTCGTTCCGTGCAATGTTACGGTAATCTCTGGAGATCGGGTGTGTGTGTGTGTGTGTGTGTGTGTGTGTGTGTGTGTGTGTGTGTGTGTGTGTGTGTGTGTGTGTGTGTGTGTGTGTGTGTGTGTGTGTGTGTGTGTGTGTGTGTGTGTCTAGGCGGGGGGGGGCTTATTGTAATGAACTTCCTTATTTCCATATGGCCTTCCTTCTAGGCCATATGTTCACATATTATGTTCTATTCTTTTGTACTTATTGTCTCCGCCGGAGGCGGAGAGTATGTTTTCGCTTCATCCCGCCGTGTGTTCACCTCCCTCCTAGCCAAGCTAACATTGGTCAAGCTCCACGTGACACGTGTCAATATGTTGACACCAATGCCTTTGATTGGCTAGAGGGACGCATGACGAAATAAAATCCTATAAATAGGTGTGTCACTTCAAAAAGCCATTTATGTTTTTGAAGTGAGGTAAGACAGGATCAGTCAGTCTTGATTGGAACAGTACCTTCCAGTACAAATCACCCATCCGTGCGTGTGTGTGTCCCTCTGAGAACACCTAACATTGGTCAAGCAAAGGCGCAGAAGGCCAAAGCTAAGAAAGCATACTCATCTACAACAGTAACACAGAAGAGGACTATAGAGTTGAATTGATCCCACAACAAGGCCGAAGTCTTAATACTGTAACAATTGGCCACCTTGATCAAATACATTATGTAGCACTAGAGAAAACTGACATAGATCAAACACACCAATCAACTGCTGAAACTGTTCAAGACAATGAAGATGAAGAAGACAGACAAGCATTTGAACAAACCAGTCAATTACGAGGACTCCCATATGACACATTGCTTCAAGAAGATTTTTTTTTAGATGCAGACTCTACATATTCAGTCGCCCCTGCAGAACACCAAAAACCACACGCATTCTACCAAGACGACCCGTTCTACCAAGACGACCCGTGCTATTAAAATAGCACAGGTCTGCTGGCGGAGACTTGCATGTGCTCCGAGGAGCACATTTTCTAGTTTAATTATAATTCTTTTGTAATCACTTTCTATAATGAATCCCAATTCTCACCAATATTTGTTCACATTTGAACAAAAGTTGAGTGAGGGGAAAAGTATAGATCAAATTAAGACCAAATTTGGGCATGGATGACGTCATCGGCTAGCTTCTTTCAGAGCCAGTCTATTAAGAGTAAGTAAATAGTAGTCAAATCAAGCTGAAAACCTTGTCTAAATAGTCATATGTCACAGATACATCATAACATGCCACATGAAGGCCGAGATCCACATGAAGCCATGCTGTTATTGGATCCAGTCTTTTATAGTCTATGGTTTCTGTTTCTGCACTGTTCCATGCCTACAGTACAGCATGTATCTGTCTGTCTGTACGTGCATGCAAGAAGCAGTAGTTTGATATGTATATATTCTACTGAATTTCCCTCGGGTTTAAAAATATATATGGTCTATCTACATTCATGCCCATGTGTAGATGTCTGCACAAATGTGCACATGCCTGCGTATATATCCACTGGCTGAAATTAAAACCTTGTAATTGCATTTCAATGATTACATCACATTAGCTTCCATTTCTTTTAAATTTAGACAGAGACCTAATATAATTATCTTCCATTTAATTGTATTGGTATTAGCCTGGCTGCATAATCATTGAGGAGCAGGGGCGTAGCACCAAATTCTGGGCCCTGGGGAAAAATATTCACTGTTTTTTTTTTTTTTTTTTTTTTTTGGGGGGGGGGCCCCCTAGTAACTCAGTCCCACTTACACCCCCCCTGTGACGCCCCTGTTGAGGAGCAACACATTTTCACGAATAGGTGTCAGTTATTGCCGATCTGTCATTTTTTTTTCACACACACTAGTAGTACCTTAACCTCCCGTGGTCGAATCCCACCGCGGGTAAGACTTTTCTTTTCTCTCTCTCCGCGTAGTTTTTGTGAGGTTTGGGTTAGGTTTAGGCATAGTTTTGTCAACATGCGACGTCATATCAAAACGTGACGTTTCAGGGCTATTGACAGAGCGGCAAAATGTGACGCCTTGGGAGTGAGAACGGGTTGTGAGGAGAAATGTAGTTAGTGTATAGTAATAGTCCCACTTTATTCTTTATTTCTAGATAAACTTTATTTTGCCGCGCTACTCCTCCCACAGTTTTTCTTCCCCACACTCGTGCCATATATCAAAATGACCGGCTTCAATGGGAATCGTCCACCCAAATCGTCCACCCATCCACTTTAATGGGAAAATAAAAAAACTCGATTTCAAGTTTTTTTTTCTCAGAAACTGTTAGGGCTAGAGTTACAAGACTTGGAGGGGAGGTTCATAATTTAGTCCGAAATTATCAAAGAAATAATTACACCAGTCGGCTTCATGGTGGCGCTATAAAAGCCCCCTTTACGTTTTGGCCTATAACTCTTGAACCGTAGGTCGTAAAATAAAAAGGATGGATTTCCCAAAAATCGGTACACATGATCTCTGGACCCATGCGATAAACATATCCAAGCGTCATTTTGATAGTCCTTACCCTTCGTCCGTAATTGGCTTCCAAAGTTAGTGGGAGTGTGTTTGTCAGTACTAAGTATTGTGCGTGCGTGCGTGCGTGCGTGCGTGTGAGAGAGAGAGAAAGAGAAGGGAAAGAGAAAGACAGTGCCATGTTCTCTTCCTTTCTTTCTTTTCTATTATGTTTCAAGTGCTCTCTTTTGATCTCTAACTCTGTGCATAGCCTGTAAGCCTACATTTATTATTGTCAATGTACGGTGTGCCATATATCAAAATTACCGGCTTCAATGGGAATCGTGTGCTTGTATTTTGCTAAGAGATTAGTTACATAGTTTAATTGATATTAATGTATTAGTGCATTACATTTCCCCATCCACTTTAATGGGAAAATGAAAAAACGTTTTTTTTTCTCAGAAACTGTTAGGGCTAGAGTTACAAGACTTGGGAGTGGGCCCGTTTTACCAAAAACGCCAAAAATCACGAACAAAACGTCCGGTCAATCCTAAATTTGAATCACATGTCGAGGGTGGTTTATTCAACGAATCCCCAAAAGCATTTCCACTTTCATCCATAGGGGGCGCCACAAATGCACAAAATGTAACCGTTTGATGCAAAAACATGATTTTGGGGGGATCAATCCTCTCACAATGAAATACGAGTGATCTCAGGAGTGACGTGACTATACAATTGTGCCGTTACATTTGTGGGAGGGGCCTATTTCTTTAGTGGGAGGGGCCTATTTCCTAAAATCTAAACGCCACGTACCACGAACGCGGGATCCGATCTGCACCGAATTCGAATCGCACGTCACGTGGCCTTCGACGGTATTCCTCCAGGCGTATTCCTCGAGTCCCGGCGGCCGCGACCCGCGACCGGCGTCGGCGCAACCACACTTTGCAATTTCCCAGAATTGTGACGCGTCTAGTTCACACTTTGTAGTTCAAAGTATCTTATATAAGCATAGGTCCAAAAATTGCCTATTTGACTGTAAATGATACCAGTAACAGAGAGCACACCTTACTGTATACCATGGCCATATCCCAGAAGTGTAAGAATCATCACAATCCGATGCAGAGCCTTGTGGATTGAGATCAGAATACTGTAAATGTAATTACTGTTTATTTGCGAAGAGAATACTGTGTTTTTAGTGTTACTTCTGCACATATCTAGCCCCTGCATCTACAGTAATGGTCAGATTCTAACCTAGTGTCAAACAACTAATAGAAGAGATAAGGACCTACTATGCTTTCATTACAGCATGCAACATCTATTGATGTATGGTAACTTTTTCCCTGCCATTCCAGATACTGTAGATGTGTCCCTTTATCACCTGTTTACAAAGCTGCCACCCAATCGCCATGCAACAAACCAATGACATGCTGCACTTTGCTTTGTGTACTGTCACATCGTATTCTAGATATGCAAAGTTTTTTTCCTTTACCGAAATTAAGATATCAAAATGATCTACTACCCTTTCAATACAATCACATCTCACAAGTCTTGAAGCATCTGTTGCCCGTTATTCATCAGCAATTTCGGCTTGGATTATTTTCAAAAATAATATGGATATAACAAGCAATTATTTGTGATTAAGCTATCTGGATTTTTGCAAACGTGTGCCCACTGCCCACCACTGCAGTTGTTAAGAGAAGGAACTGATTATGATCTAGCTTTGCGTTGCAAAAAAAGAGCACATAACTATGCTGGAAAAGATGTAGTTGGGGAGAAACTAAACACAGGAAGCACATTCAGCACAGATCACAGGTGACAGAAGAACAGAAGCATGTGTAAAAGGAAAGGCTGTCCAGAGAGATTTTCAGTAGCCTTTTTTTCACAAGTTAAGACTATGGTGGAGGAAAGGAAGAGGAGGAGGGAGACATAGTAAGATGGAGAAGGGGGGTTACTCCAGGGAACATAAATAGATAATGATGCCTCTGCCACCAGGAGACTAGCAAACCCCAAGAGCATCTTATAAGCTAAGCTGTACTTAGATGCATGGGTACACACTACACTACACACACACACACACACACACACACACACACACACACACACACACACACACACACACACACACACACACACACACACACACACACACACACACACACACCGTACATTGACAATAATAAATGTAGGCTTACAGGCTATGCACAGAGTTAGAGATCAAAAGAGAGCACTTGAAACATAATAGAAAAGAAAGAAAGGAAGAGAACATGGCACTTTCTTTCTCTTTCCCTTCTCTTTCTCTCTCTCTCTCTCTCACACACTCACATGCACGCACGCACGCACACGCACACACACACACACACACACACAATACTTAGTACTGACAAACACCAGCCACTGGGATTCAGCTAAATAGTTGAAATCAAGCGGTTATAAACACCTGTAAAGGGTCTTTAAATGGTCTTATTATGAGGTCAACAGCAGTTTTAACAGGAGATCAAACATCAGTGTGGACACTGTTTGTGATTCTTAATCACTTTTAGGTTTAATTGTTTGGTTGCTGATTAGGTATTTTGGTTGAATTTTAAGTTAATGCGGACAAAAAGTCTGCATTTACAAAAAGCCAAAAATGGAAATATTGCCTTAAAAAGTTACAATTTACACACAAACTGTCAAATGAGATAAACACACACATCAAATACAAACACTTTATGGGAGTTCATCATCACTGGAGTGAGTGAAAAACCAATGAGGTCTTTTGGCAGATTTCCTGCTCACCCATGGTCGACAAATTGCCAAGACTCTCTGTCACAGCCCTACTTTGAGGCTGCTAACTGTCTGTTTCATATGCTGTGATTTAGATCTCATGCATAAAAGGTAGCCAAGCAGAAAATACAGATTCCTTACATCTTCTTTCGCATGACACAACATGATGACATCTCAGTCACTTTGTCTCATTCAAATTAATGCTCAGGGCTGAATGAATCAATAACAACCAGGGGTTGACACTAAGGTCTCAGAGGCCCTTGCCCGTCGGGCAAGTACAGGTCATTTTCAACTTGCCCACAGGTCTTGCCCACTTGCCCGAAAAGTAAATCGTCCTTTATAAAATGATAGGTTAAATTTGAATTACCATTCAATTAAACACTTATTTTTTTACTTTCTACTTGCGAATGGTGGGGTTGCACGATAAAAAATGTCATACCTCAATATGTATGCCAAATATCTAAATAGCTATGAATATGACTATGGGTTGAAGGTAGGGTAAGTGATATTTTTTGGTTAAAACAAAAAGGGTTTTGTTATGGGTTAAAGCTCTATATTCTGATAGTACTCATTGCTATAGTGTTTGTTCAGTAACAGGGGTCTCTCTGTCTCTCCAGCTCTTTGATAGACAGAAAATTAATTTCCAGTTAGGTGACACCATTTCAGCCAATCAGGAGAGAGTACCCATTTATCAGCTTCATTTTTATAATTTTCCAGTTCCAATTTTACATGCTCATTTCTTTGTGTTATCACTTCCAATTTCACTTGTTTAATCTGTATCCTGTCTGAGTTCTCTGTCCTGATTCGATAAAATTGGTATCCTGACTCGAAAAGGCATTTTCAGTTTAATAAAAAGAGCTGGAGAGACAACATGTGCACCTGCCCGTGGGGCAACCAGATAGCAAACTTCACCTGCCCTACCATTTTATTTACCTGCCCCGGGCAGGCGGGCAGGTGTTAGTGTCAATCCCTGACAACTGTGTCTGTGCTGATGTGGGACTGCCACAATTAAAACATCTCCCAGCTAGCCAATTTTGAACATGAGAAAAGCTTCTTCATTAACAATACAATACACATATTAGGGCATACTATCAAGTCAAAATAGGAATAGCTCTCCATGTTGTCATAGATGCAGCTGGGAAGAGGGCTTCTGACAGTTGAAGCCATTAAATACTGTTTCTCCTTAACACATCGGGTGCCAAACACGGTCTGAACCGTGTTTGCGCAGAGTAGCGGTCCGGTGCCGAACACGGTCCAGACCGTGAAATATGTCTTTTTGTTTTTTTCGTTTTTCTCCACACGGGCGGGGCTAGAGCAGCTCTGGGAGTACCCATTGTGATCTTGAGAAGGATAGGCCAGATAGATCACCGGAAACAAAAACATGGCTGCCATCCACTTCCTGTCTATTTCCTTCTTTAAAACACCTATATCTCCGAATCGGTTTCCGGTGGGGAAAACCGGTCATGCGCGATGCGCGATCCCCCCCCATTGTAACTCGCGAGTGAAATGTTATCGTTCCAGGCTGTAGCCAGGGTCATCGCGCAACATGAATGGATGTTTTTTTTTACATGGATTTGCTCCTCGTGGAGTCTAGAGCCTTAAACAGCAAAACGCAGTCAATGGGGAGAATGCTGGCACCCAACGTAAGTTGTTATGAAAAAATGCTGGCACCCAATGTGTTAATAGGGAAGTATAACAAACAAAGTTTGTTTTGTGAAATGTCCATAATCTCCATCTATCTCTACCTGTCTAACTTGTAAATCCCTGTCACAAACAACTTGTTTATAGAGTAGAGTAGAACAACTACATCATGAAACGTGCCACTGTGATGAATTGTTTCACAGCACCACTGAACAAATGGCAAACAAATGAGTACTTAGTCACTAAGTAAAAGCAGCTTTAACTTAAACCATCATTGTCACTAAACAAACCCACAAAACAATACTTGATAAAAGATAGAAAATACTATTGCACTGCATTAGAATGATTAAATAGACTGAGGCAGATTATTTTGACTGTTTGTCATTTTAGCTATTGCAGTGTTTTCCAAACTTTTCATGACAAGGCACACCAAGGGGCAAATCTCAAGGTACACTTGTATTCTTAGCTAAACTAGCCGATCGGTACACTCACAAAGCATTGCACACAAATTTCTCTATTGGGAAATGAGTGCGCACAAATTACTGATATCGTAAATGAAGTAGTAGTTGTATATATTGCAATAATAATGTGCAGTTGCCAGTTGTCACAAAATTCCAAGGCACATCTGGACTTGTCTCACGGCACTCTCTTTGGAAACCGCTGATATATGGCACCCCTGTAAATCCACAATTTTCACAAGAGAGAAACTAGAAAAACTAGAAAAGTGCGTTCCTCAGGGTGCAGGTCTCCACCAGACCGAGTTGCTTTCACAGGGCCCGCAAAATCTGGAAGGCAATCATAGTCAATTGGAATGGAATATGTGATAATGTGTACCAATTTGTGTGAGTTTTGGACGCACTGAGTAGCAGCAAATTTACACTAGATTGGATAGACCTTGATAAACAGCAGCTACTATGGATTCAATACTAAACATCCTGTCCTTGTATCAAGTTACCATCCCGCTCTGTTCTACCATCTTCAAGGTCAGATTAACCATCATTACTGTAAATTAGGTCTACTTAACAAGAACGTCCCAAGTGACTAATGTTTGACGTTTATCTAAATGTTTGTTACGTTATGATACTGTGTGTTGGATGTGGCAATGTTTTGCTTCTTGGCTACAGTAGCTCTTGTGCTGTTACCTCCGGACTTTCTTTCTCTTATTTGCACGAATACGTTTGATAATTTAGGCTGTATTCAAATTCCCCTAATTATATTCTACCACATCCCATTGCTGCAGGTCAGCGATGTTGTCATTGCAAATAGGATTGTTATGTAAACACTCTGCAGTCAGTGTTCTTGGTAATTAAGCCTGATGCTTTTCCAACATTTCCAACATTCTTTTGAGAGATATACCTTAATTAATTTATTTATCTATTTAGTTATGGTATTAGTGTCTTGTTCCAATGTACAAGATCTCATTTGGTCAGTCTGTCTTTTCATTAAAAAAAAACTTTTTCCGCTGATCTCAAACTAGAGACTGATGGCAATGTTTAAACAGAGGATTATAGTTGGAAAAAACAGTTTAAAAAACAATTCTGATTAATGAAGTGTTTACAATTCAAGTTCACTCTAGGATATTGACGGATTTTGCAGATAGGAAATCCTTATTACAAAGTATAGCTGTTCCACTTTTATGTCCAATATAACGTGAAATCACCCTACTATTGGGGGGGGGACATAAAAGGCGATAGCTCTTGCTGAAGTTATATGTCATATCCGCCCCACAATTTTTGTTTGGCAAACCAAAACAATATTTATATTTATACGTTCCAATGTTCAATGCCAAATACACAATTAAAACATTCATCACAATTATTAGCATGACAATTAATCTTCAACTAAAATGTCAAGACAGTGACAGCCCTACTAGTAAAGCTGGCAAACAAACACTGAAGGATAAGGATTCTATCCCTGCGTTGTCCTAAGTATAGATACTCACCTGAGAGTGAAAATCTGCACAGAAGTAAGAGCAGAAAGAGACAGAAATGCTGAGATGGTCTCTCTTTGCCGGATGGGTTTGGAAGGGACCATCACCACAAAGTTGTTGTCCAGTCTCAGCTCTGACAGTGGCTGGAAAAGCCTCACACTCCCAATACGCTGCATGGGTGTAGGCCCTGCAAAATAGCCCATGGGCCCCTGCTGCTCAGTGTGTATGGAGCTACCCTTCCGCGAGTCCTCTGAACTGCAGTCCCCGTTTTCCGAAGATTGCACCATGTAGTATAGCTCCACGGGAGTACCCTGGGCCTGCTCGGACACCCTCTGCCTGCCCGGTCTCACAGTGGGGGGGCTGAACCAGCTGGCCAGGGGCTCCAGTTCAGCCACGCACAGCCCCAGTTCACCTTTTAGCCTGCATGTGCCGCGCACTTCCTGTGTCTCGTGAAAGGCAAACATCCTGACACAGGGCAGCTTGTGGATGGCACTGTAATCATCCCAATCCCTTCCCGCAACATAGAACAACACCTGGACCTTGGGCCAGCTGGGGTGGACCCTCTCGCTGATGATGTAGGTATGGACCTTCCAGTTAAATGTGAAGAGAGAGGATGAAGGCGACGACGCAGAGGATGGCGATGGTGGCGACGCAAAGGATGGCACATTGAAGGGCCCTGGCGAGGTCTGTAAAAGGTCTAGAGGTAAAGGCTGCTGGACAGACAGGGGCCCATAGCTGGCATTAACAAAGGGCATCTGACGTGCCTGGTGAATGAAAAAGGACTCTGTGCGGGCCTGTAGGCTGGAGTTCCTCATCAGGTCTTGGTTGGCCTCCTGCAGGAAGAAGGCAGACTCAGCATTGATGATCTGGTAGCTGACAGGTAGGTAGATGGGCATGGGACCATACCTCTGCAGACCTTCTAGGATCACCCTGCCATCCACTGATGAAACTGAGAGGGGGAGAGAGAGAGAGAGAGAGAGAGAGAGAGAGAGAGAGAGAGAGAGAGAGAGAGAGAGAGAGAGAGAGAGAGAGAGAGAGAGAGAGAGAGAGAGAGAGATATGTTACATTTCTGCTGAAAATACCTTCAATGATTTTTTGACTTTTGGTATAATGCTCCATGAAGTACTCTTTAGAGGCCATACCAGTCTAAACACATCCAATCACAGCGTTGGCCATATAGTATGGTACATAAACATACATCATTTTGCTCTTAATTGCTCCATTTTTAGAGGTCACGGTTGCCGTACGATTATTTACATTTTGAGCTGTGTCATTAAAATTCCACTGAATATATCTGAGTAATGTGAACACTATTAAACAATTGCGCAGTTAATACCACATTAGAAAGTGTAGGAGCCGAACAGGACTTTCTGTATGTACCATAATGCCCTTGTCAGTGTGCTTTGTCACCCTCTACAGACTTGGAGGTGAGGAGATGATAAGAACCTGGCTCATAGCTTTTTAAAGGCCGTTTCAGTCGGGGGACTATTGACACGGGCGTTCTCGCTTGGATCAGTGAGAATCGCGCTGCGCCCCTCATGTACAGACACAAATGAGTAGCGTGGGAAAAAAGCTGACCACAATCCAGCATGAAATGAATTTCACGGGACCACGCTCACTTGCCTCTCCGCCCTTCAACTTCTCCGCGCATCCCAACTAATCGCCTGCCTCTCACTGAAAATGTATTACTAGGCGCGTCAAGCGCTCCCCGTCTGAAAGGGCCTTTATTCTGTTTTTTGTTGGCGCTGCCTTCTTATTATTTTTAGTTATACAGTATTCAAGTCTATTTATGTTTTCAAGCCTGGAACTAACGGAGATGGAATAAGCCTTTTCTGAGCTCAACTTTAACTTTTGGACATTCCTCATTTCCTTCTTTAACCTTTTTGCTGCTCCAAGCCAGTCAGTGCAAAAAGGTACTCTCAATCAACCACCTCAAGGACAAAACAGCTTCCTTTTTGGAGTACAATATGGATTCATGGATGAAATGATTAATTGATAGATTAATGGATAGATGGATTGATTCATGGATTGGAAGAAAAAATCCAGGGAGAGTGGTTGCGAACGCAGCGGAAGGAGGCGCGCCGAAGGCGCGCCTCCGCGCAAGTGGAGCTTACTATGAAACCGTGCTCGGGTTGTGTCTCTCTCTGTATCTCTCTCTGTGTGCACTGCCTGTGTGCAGCTCCTCTGAGATAAGTAAATGTCCAATATAGACGTACCATACATCAAATGAAAGGTCTTTGAAAACTGAACACACCTGTCAAGGTTGCGTTTAAGCCCGCCCCTTCCCCCGGAAGCCACGCCCCGGAGAAGGCTCCTAAAAACTCCCCATTGAAACCCCATGTTAAATTAAAAGTGCCCGAATCGCTCCGAAACTTTTTCTACCCCCCCTAAGTGGGGGTCTACGAACAAATACTTCGGGCTCGGATTTTGGCTCCGCCCCCCGGAAGTGGGTGAAACAGACACTTCAAACACTTTGTTGAATTTGTATTTTTCTAAGATGCTCCTTTTAACGCAGATTTATTTTTATTTATATTTTTTATTGGTTACTTTTTTTTTTTAAATATTTCATATTTTTTTTTTTTTTTTTGCGTTCGCTTCCCGCGTTCGCGCGTCTTACTTGTGTATAAGAACATAGCATGCTGTTGCAACTCAACAATGAACTTTGCTGCCTATGTAAATATGGAGCTAATGGATTTTGTGTTGGCATTAATGGACTAATGAAATTATCATGACATGCTTTGATGCAAAGATGGAAAATGTCACATGAATGAACTATGATACCTGTGAACTGAAACATTGTTATGAAAATGAAATGAACTTTGAAAAAATGAATATAAAAAAATAAATGTCTACTAAAAGTCTGCCTACTGTGTCTGTCTCACTTGACTCAGAAGATGATTCAGGAAACAAAGGTCTGAAATGACTGAAATGTGCCTAACTCCGAAAAAGAAAATGGGTCAACTCTAAACTCACTCGGCGCATGAATATAATCAAAGACCTGGTGAAAGATGCCACTAATGTTCATTGGGTTAAAGCAAATGCTACCATGTATAATGACACCTTGGAACAGTTTAAAGATGCTCACAAACAATATCAACAAGTGTTGAATGAACGATAACCAGCTTTAATCCAAAAGTTCCCTGCTGATGATTTGAATGAAATAACTGAAGTTGAATGGGATTATTTATGTAAGTAAATAAAACCTGGGCCATATGAAATGGAAGCAAAAACCTGATAATAAAATGAGAAAGACAAAAGCAAAAAGAAGGTAATGACAAAATGCGAAGGAATAATTCAGGAGCATGGCTGGCGAACTTTGCATACCAAGTAATGTTTGCACACAATCCTGCAAGCTGCAACTGTAGCCAGGCAATCATATCTTCAGTCCATTTTAGTGGTGAATGTTAAATGGTTTGTTGAAGGCATTTCCATTTGATATCACTTTCATGAGTCACTGCGCTCATTTTAAATAATATGTTAGACCGAATTCAAAACACATGTCTTTCTAAGCTGCCTGCATGCTTATCAGTCCGCCCTGCTTCCCTTTTGCTCTCTACCCCACTTCATCCCTCACTACTCCACTCTGTTCCTCACTTTTACACTATCTGCCCTACACCTTTTCTTCTATCTTCTTTTACTCTGTGCTACTGTAGCTTGTGCTCCTTCCATCTTCCTTCTCTTCACAACTTCCCTCCATCACTTCTCTTCCAACTCTATTTTCATCTCAAACCCCTGCCCTCAATTCTCTCCCGTCTTTACAAACAACTCTGTTACCCAACCACAGCACACACACACCATTTAGAAACAACCAGATCGCTTCTATTAGTCCTGACACAACCCGCATAGCCCTGTCACCCCACCCCCTCACCCCTCCACCCCCCAACTTCTCCTTTCCCCTCCGCCATCAAGCTCCAGATATTTGGGCTGATGGAAGATCCCAGGAGAGGCCATTGATTTTCTGTCCCGACTACTCCACGCTGTGGAGAGACGTGGCGGTGATTTGTGATGGTCTGTCGTGGTGGGGCAATGACCGCTTGGCCAGATGGACAGACAGCTGGCTACAGGCACAAGTGCTGCAATCCTAAACAGCCCAGCTCCAGTGGTGTGGTTCAGTATATAGGGAACAGGCATGTAGACGTGTGAACTAAAGGTTATTTTTTTCTTTTCTAAGCAAACCAAACCATTCTTCATTATGTAATACGTCATTGTTCTGATAGACATTTTGTGTTTGTTGACCTTGCGACTGACTGGATGTTGTCATAGTTTACCACAACATATATTTTGCTACAATATCTCTTGCAAGCATGAATAAGGTTATGAAGACTATCAGAGATCATTGTCAATGGATTATGGTTTCACTACAAGAGAATTGTGTTTATCCTGGTTAAGACAATGAACATTGCTGCAGGTGCTAGATAGTGCTGGTGCAAGATTACATTGAGGATTTTCTCTATCTCTCCTCTCCTGTTTGGCTGGAGGGGATGTGACACACTGTCCCAGTTTCCATTTACAGTACTACTACGCCAGAACAGACTCCTGCAAATGCCTCATTATAGCAGAACAATACTGTAATTTGTAATAACCGGATTTGGAATGTTTCTCTCTAAACATCGAATCATATTGATGTCAGGATCCACATGGGAAGGGCGTGGCTCCAATGTGGATTTCAGACTGTGGCTAGTCTGAGACGTCAGTCATCTATGATGCATGACTCCAAAATTGGGCAAGTTTTCAGCCCGATTTCAGCGTAGTTGAAATAGTTCAATATTTCAAAACATATATAAAAGATAAGTGAAAAACAATGTGTGAAGGTATTAAGTTTGCCAGCGGTGTGTGAGATTAGCTCTGGACTCTCACACACTCTCACAAACAAACAAAGACCGACCCTCAGGCTCTTATAGACAGCTAGCCTCCTACAGAGCCACACCATAATAATTTGACATTCATTGATTAATGTAACTTAAAGCCCCGGAATTACACCCCTACTTGCCCTTGAAAGTCTCCTATCTTCAAGACACGGTCTGAGGGGTCTGATCACATATCAAACATGGAACAGAGATGAAACAACCTCATCACTAGACAGATGTTAGATTCATTTTGTTATGGCGGTTATTATATAGGATGAGCTGAAGCCTATGAAAATCCTAAACATGGAGTGAATGGGCATCTAAAAACACGCTCTAGAAATAAGTATCCACTTCCCCACTGTAATATAGTCTCCAGTTTCCTTTTTTATGAAGTTTTCCATCACTGTACGATCAGCAGATCTCAAACCAAGTTATATAATCCTTCTTCCTTTGGCGTTTCCTTTCCTCCACCTCTTCTTCCTCTAATAACTACAAATAATTAATCAAACAAACTTCCTATATGAGAGCGAGAGAGATGTAGCGAAAGGAATTGATTGAGGTAAAGGGAGGAAAGATGAGAGAGGGGAGGAAATGTGTGTCTGTAGCTACAGTACATGCATGGGGGCTGGATATGGTCGGGGGATTGAGATTCTTCTACTCTATAGGTGCTGAGAGAATAGTGCATGCTTGTAGCAGAACATTAGGTGATGTGCAAGGCCTGTGTGTCTCCCCCTTCTCACGACCCAGTTTCACATTGGAGTACATGCTTGTACTGACATCTCTAATCATAGCCAAACCATTGCTTTATGGCAAATCTGCAAGACACAACAAACAACCGTACAAGCAGCAGCTACTGTATTAAACATCATATCCAATGCATTCAGAGGTAAGGCCACACAGAACAACTAAAACTTACTAACATCAATTATAAAAAAAGCACTCAGGAAAGGCACTCAGACTAATGGAAAAAGAGCTTTTGGGCTTTTTGAGTATAGGCTAAGTCACTTTCCATTTATCGTACTGAAATGCAATAATGATGCTCAAAGCTAAAGGCTAAAAAGAACAGATAACCTACACTGCTAATTGACAGCTTCAAGAGCTTTACAGGGAAAACGGCTTATTAGGTAAAGCAAAATAATATGTAATATTGGCCAATAATGTTGAACACTTGAGACCTGCGTATCTGACAAATAATTATCTGAAAGGACCCAGTAAGCCCAGTATGAGTCCAGGGTACGCACCCTATTTTTACTACGATACCACGATAACATTGGGAACAGCAAGATCCATCTAAAAGTACCACACCTGATACCTCACAAGTATAGTCGACCTCAATCGCGATTAAGGAACCACCAATCTTTTACAATATGGATTCCCCTGCCATGTTATGAAAGGCATCATCCTCGTGTACTGTACTCTGTGATTCTGGCATACGGATGCTTAAATCCAGTAAAATGAAGAGGTATTTAAAAAGCAAAAATCTAGATCACACTGATAAACCAGAAGAGTTTTTCAACGTAAAAGAGAACTGTGGAGCCAACCTGATAGGCTACTCGAGCTGTAGGAAGAGGTGTGAATGTTCCTCTCAGGCACGTGTACAGACTCCCCTCGCAGGCCACCTGTCTGACCTTTTCTTCATTGACATTTATCAAAAACAAATACAAATTGAGGCTATTCAGAGTGAAGGGCGATCTATGTGTTGCCGTGTCCACCATCCGTACAAGAACACTCACTTTATGTGTTGCACAAAGCATGCCCAACCATCTCAAAATAGTAAGTTGTGATATTACTCCTCCTATCAAAACCCTAGTTTAAGAAAATGTGATCATGGGGAAGCAGGCCAGTGGTGTCACGGTCAGTCTCTCAGGTCACTGTCGCGGAGCAGATATACATATACCTTAGTATACACAGTATCTCTATAGTCATGTGATCAAGACGGATGTGTCCGATATTTCATATTCCATCCTAATTGGCTAATATTGGCTTCCAAAGTTTGCAGGATAGGTCCGTTTTGAACAAAATGCCTCAAATCATAAACGCAGCGTGCGATTTACGTGAGATTTTGCACGCACATTCCCACTAGGCCGAGGGAGAAATGCCACCCTTTTCACATTGGCCTGTTATAGCGCCACCAGCAGACCTAATTTAGCAAAACACATTTTTGAACAAAATGCCTCAAATCATGAATGCAGTGACCGATTGTCGTGAAAGGCCTAAGAAGAAATGGCACCCTTTTCACATTGGCCTATTATAGCGGCACCAGGAGGCCACAATAACCTACCGGACCTGGCGGAGACCTGTGCTCCGATGAGCACTTTTTTCTAGTTGGAACTGGAACACTATAAAACTGAAGATTATAAATTATCTTTGTGGAGTTCTCTCTCCTGATTGTGTTAAATTGGTACGCCTGAACATTTATTGTGTTTACTAAAGAGCTAGAGAGATTGGGGAGACCCCTGTTACTGGAATATAGAGGTTTAACTTTAACCACTTAAACGTGATAAACATCGTTTGACCGGGGTCCTCCAGGTTATACTGCTACAAGCGTGGACTATTATACTTGATGTTCCCCTTTTCCACCTACACCGAAAAATTGCTGATCTACAAGCTTGCAGATCGGCTTTTTTCGCCCCCAGAAGAGAATGTTTTCATTATACTGTATGTGCGCCTTTGTAATTGGAGTGCCTTTAGGCTTCTAAATGTTCAACTGTCATCCATGGCCACCAATACAATATCCTAGTTAGTAAGTTGTCCAGTGGGACAGCTACGGCCAGTTGAGACATACTAGCACACTAATTGATTTAACCCATTCAATCCAGGGACGCATATACAAATGTCTTCTAAATCCTAACAGTTTTCTGATAACCGTATGTTGCTATAATATCAGTGGTGCTCAAACTTCTTTGCGTCAAGGACCCCAAAATTATATGTATTTTGTCGCGGACCCTAATCTCAAAATATTTTGTTCCAGGGACCCCCCCCCCCCAGAAGCAAAGATTTGAGTTAAAAATGTTCGCTTCGGCACCCATGTATATCTGCTATTTTTTTACAGCCAAAGTATAAAATGATGGTTAAAGTGGTTCAAATCTAAAATGACAGATGTTTTTCCCGGTCTTAATGGGTTAAGTGCACATGCACCTTGCATGACACAGGAGCACTGGGCAAGAACAGATATTCCACCAAAAGACTGAGGTTAATCAGATCACATGGAAGAGAAGCAGACCTCATCTTTCATCGACAGGCAACACTTTCATGCAGCAATCGATTGGCTAAATCATATTTCCCCCTTTCTGAAAAATGAAGGAAAATAAAGAATTGTGACTAGGCCGTGATGGATAGGGTGAGCCTAATATATGTTATGGATATCAGCAATAAGTCTTTTCTTTGTGTTTGTACATCTGGGTCTCTGCCTTCACTGATTTTGTTAAAACTGCATATAGATAATGAATGCTACTCTTCCCCTATCTCTCCCACTCACTCTCATCTGACCTTCTGAACACACACACACACACACACACACACACACACACACACACACACACACACACACACACACACACACACACACACACACACACACACACACACACACACACACACACACGTCTCACACACACACACACACACACACACACACACACACACACACACACACACACACACACACACACACACACACAGCAAAGGAGAAGGAAGCCATGTGTGTCTGTGTACATTAGACGTCATCTACAACAGCATTACACCTGATATTAAAAAGCATCTTGGGTGATGAGATAGCAGTCCGATCACCCTTATTGGCATAGACATGTGTAAATGCTCATGAGCTGAAATCCAATTGCTTAAACCTCTCTGCAGGTGGTTTTGAGACACTTTTGGAAAACTGACTAAATAAATAAATAAAAGGTTCATATGCAGATACAATAAGGAGGTGTAAAAAAAAAAGGTAACAGGCATTATACTTTTCTAATTGTAACAGGTAATTATTGTATTTTTTAAAAAGACAATTATCGTTGCTGTCAGGCAGAAACCTAGCCTGGTAAACCCTCCCTCCGGAAAATCTCATTTCCATTTGATTTCAGGAAGGAGTCTGGCCTGAAGGCTTGTATGGGCGTTTCTAGCGCATTACCAAAAAAAACGAGCCTATCAGCGTCGTCGCTCATCGTTCTGTGATTGACAGCGAAAGTTGGCCAATCAGGTGGCGAGTTCGAGTGAGCCCGAATGGCACCGAGTGCAGCCTGAATGCAGCCGACAAAACACGAACGGCAGCCATCTTTTCTGTGCGCTATTTTCTCCGCTGTTTTTTTACTTCAAAAAGCTCTCAAACTTCTATTTTGAGGCACGGAATTTACTTATAAGATATCGTTTGGATAGAATTTAGTTGTTTAACTTCATATATGTGGTCAATTAATCATGACAGAGCCTATTTAAAAATAAAAATGTAGAGAACCGGCAGGAGCGGGCAGTGACACGCATGTATCTGAATAAGGCAACCTATTTTGGGCATGGCCGTCTCAAAAGTCCCGTTGCGTCTGGAAGTGGTAAAAATGCACTGGCTGAAGTGGGAAACAGCTGATTGGCTGAAGGGGTTGTCAGTCAACGGTATTACTCCCTCCCAACTCCAGCCCACAGCCAAAATTGCAGAATGGGCGATCATGCCAGACTCACTCCTGAAATAAATTACAAATGAGATTTCCAGAGGGAGGGTTTACCAGGCTAGCAGTATCTTCATATTTTTTTATTTTTTTTTAGGGGGGTAATTAATGTCCATCATACAAGAGTGTTGCACAAAGGTAGTGAAAATAGCAGACCTACAAGCATCTTGTAAATTGGCTATTTTCAATAATAAAAAAGGAACCGTTTTGGACATACTGTACAAGGTTTCCACCTGACAGAGACAATATAAAAAATGTCCCAGATAATGATAGTGGGTGTCAGAAAGTAATGGCACGAATACTTGCCTTCTAAATTGTGACTGTAATTAAATTAAGTGTAAATGGAGTTATCTCTGAAAGCCACATAGTGTGTCACCTCCTTACCAGAGATGTAGCCCTTCTAAGCTATACCGAATGCTGTATTTTTGGTGAGTCATTTCTGGTACCCAAATGTTTATAAATTTTTAGAGTTAAATTAAACTCTGAGAATGTTACTATGCCTCCCAAACCATTATGTCCATAACGATGTCAACAAAATGAATGGCACACAGTTTTGTTTTGAGGCAAGTTTGCTGTAGACACAAGAATATGTATAAATTGGCAGTTTTGGGATGCATACTGCACCATCGCCACAAAAGCTAAACGATGGATGGTTAAAAAGTGAATTCTGTAAGAAAAAGTTTCATATTGTGTGTGAAAGAGCTGGGAGGTGCACCTGTATTTCCATTTGGAAACCAGAGATTCATTTCTGATAGCAGGTGTATGTGTAATGTGGATAAATGACAGAAAAAGAGCAGGGGGAAGGCAAGGAGGGATGTCGCATTGTACAGGTACTATCTTTCCTATGAGAGACAGAATGGAGAAGATATAACTATCATATTTAAGTTATGTTATTTGAGTTACGGTACATAAAATAATACATACATATCCCCTACATACACTTTAATTTATCTTTTAAAGCCATTTTCAGTAAGTACATTTACTCTATTGCTGTATTTAAGTACAATTTTACGGTACCTTTATTTTACTTGAGTGTTTCCATTTTTCTATACTTTAGACTTCTACTCCATTGCAGGTAAATATTGTACTTTTTACTCAATTATTTTTAGTTAGTTTGCAGATGTAGACTATTTTTTACAAAATATACATTAACCACTTAAGTCCTATTTCATACTTCGGCAATTGAAAATAGCTGATCTACAAACTCACAATGTGTCACGATTTGACACGTTGTGAGCTTGTAGATCTGCTATGTTTGATATTTCATTATTTGTGCAAATCTGAAGAAAAAAATCGAAATGGGAAATTTGCATAACGTGTACAATTTTAAATACAGTCCTTTTACTTGTAACAGAGTATTTCTACATTGTGTTATTGCCACTTTTACTTAAGTAAAACAAATAAGTAGTACTTCTTCCCCCAGTGTCAGTAAATCAATATCACACCAACCGCCCAAGTTTCCTCGGCCCGCAATGCTTCACCTCTAACAACCCTGCAGCACAAAAGGTTGAAACGTAGGTGAAATGGAGGACAACTAATCAGGCAATGACTCCATGCTATCCTCAACAAGTACAGTGACTCCTATAGTCCTATTATAGCATGACAATGACTTTGATCTTCTTACTGTAGAATATATGTATATGTTCATGTAATTCAGCCTCACAGGGCATAATCATTATGCATGCTAAGAAGCACCCTAACCAGTGAAATATTTGCAAAAACACAGTGAAATAGCACCGAGGAATGCTTCTGGTGAAAAGCTCTGCAGCAACTGGCATACTGGAGTCTCATTCTCACAATGAGAACACACTATGATACATGGAAGGCATACCAGCTTACAATGGTGCATGATTCAAGGTTTGGATATGCCTGTGAATCTGTTAGGAGAGTAAAGACTACACAATAGTGTTTCCGATTCTATAGGCACATGCAGAACACGCAGACCTCAGAATGCATGACAGGATGGTAGTAGAAAAGAATGAGTCACAATGCAAACCTGTCCTGTGGCTAACAGTATTAATTCATGGTGTAATATAGGGATGCAAATGATCGATTCATTCATTCATTGATAGTTGATAACCTTATCGATCGATCATTGATTAATTGATAAGCTGCGTTTTTTTAGGACCAAAAGTAACATTCTTGGCCGAAACCAAAGATGAGGAAACACTTGACTGAAAACCGATTAATAAAACACTGAATGTGATTTTTATTATTATTATGCCTTTTTTGTACCATTGCTGTCATGGCTGTGACTCTGTTGTGTGTTTACTAACCTAAGGGCAATCTGGGAACCCATCGCCAAATGAAAAGGAAAAACAGCGTCCTCTGCTGTTTTTTTCTATCTCACTTGGCTCTGGGAGGAAGTCGACGTAGCACACGTGCGCAAGGAAACCGGGGTTTTGGTCTGTCTTCAGCCTTTCACTTCCGGTGGTGCGACTATGTTTTCATTCCCACTAACAATATTTCTACACGGAACACTAACTCCACTTCTCCCAAAGAACATGGATCGTTTTGGTTATAAGCCCACTTGTTTCTATGATGAAAGAGCAAGTTAAAATGTGAATATCTTTCCGTGGTTTTGTCTGCTCCGAGGACGCTATTGTTAAATGAGTTTCGGTTTGTTTCGAGTCGGGAAGGATCGGCGGACACGTAAATCCCGCCCACTACATTTGATTGGGTAAAGCGCGGCCTGCTTCCTGATCTGAAGGCACGCCCACTTGTAGGCCAGTGCGTACGCGATATGACGAACCCCCCGACAGATTCAAACGCAGAGCAGAATCTGTTCTTGAGAGATTAACCTAAGGGTCACTGTTGTCCAACCAGCAATGTCACTTAAACTCTGTTTTAGTTGTCCACCGCCTGTCATGCTTGTTGTCGTTTATCTCAGCGCCTCATGCCTATAGCCCACACACCACCGGACAGATAGAAATAATCAAATAATTTTAATCTGTTTTTTCCAGTCACGTTATGAACATGAAAATATGTTTTAACTCGTTAGATAAGATGAGAGACTGGAGTCACCGGCGTGCATGCTTGGCTCAATGTATATTACACACATGGCTTTGGGTAAACATCAGTGTGTCAAAGACTGTGACAATGTCCACTGTTTTTCTGTATAATGAACGTGGGATGAATTCACTGGGCTCACTACCCACTCAGCTATGGCCACCCTATATTCTAATGCAAACAATTCTAAAGCATAATAAACAAATGTTCTTGATGTGAAATTAAATCATTGTTAACCAGATGTTAACCAGCTGGGATGTGTTAGATGGTCAAGAGTTCAGAGAGTAGCAAATTACAAGATCTGTCACAATTAATATGTCGTGATGTATTACGTTTTCCTCTGACATGAACGCAACCATTATTTGTTGTTCTTAATACGATATATGTTAATACATGTGTTTATTGAACAATATGTTGGTCCTAAATGAGCATTTCATATGGTTTAAAAAAGAATCTTACAGCTGAAGGGTAAAGACTACTTTTGGCAATTAGCTTTCATAAAAGATGAAAATGAAAATGATCACTCTAGCCACCTTACTGTAGCTTCAGCGTTCAGACTGAGTTAAGATCTCCACTGCCAGCAGTGCAGGCTGATATCATAACTCTCTTAATGGATGTGAAGTTGAGGGCAGGGCACATCCTTAATGATATTGTAATGTTATGTTATAACGATATGACAGGATGCTGTGCAGCACAATCTGACACGCCTCCGATCTGTTAACAAGTTCACCAAGCTGTGTCTTTCATGGAACATATACTGTAAGGCTATGGTTATCACAGTAAACTAGTTGTTATTAGCTTTATTGTATAAGTATAGTTACAAGCAGCCACGTGGCTCAGCTCTGTGTAATTAGCCAGGTTTTTAACCTGACAGCACTAAAAGTCCAAGTGGAGTTCTGTCCCATGTTGAATTGGTGTCCTATGTGAACCATGAAATATCCTGAATACAATTCTCAATACCCCAGCCTCTAAAGTTAGCTGCTGGTCTCACTGACGTTTGTAGGATCTGGAATGACAGTAATGCATGGAGAAACCCCAAAACAATTTACAGACTGTGGGGGAAATGTTATCATATATCAAGACACAAAGACATCTATCAACTTAGACAGAAAATAATTAGAAACATTCACACACAGGCATTTATGATTGCCCTGGCTTATCAGCAACCTCACAACTGTCAGCCCACGGACAGTCCATGCATAAAAGCTAATGTATTGGCATACTGTATCATGAGTGTGTTTAGAAGCATTTACAAAAGCCAAAAAACAAACGTATATCTTTTGGCCAATGAAAATAATTATGTATATGCCAGTATAAATATACATACGCCCACACACACACACACACACACACATATATATACACATAGACATATGATATACATACACATACACACACACACACACACACACACACACACACACACACACACACACACACACACACACACACACACACACACACACACACACACACACACACACACACACACACACACGCACATACTTTACAGAGGAACAAATATAACGGGGTTAGAAAGTTCATGGACACCTAAGGGTACATATAGGACCTTCTCCTCCACATAGCCAAACTGCCTATGAGCTGACCTGCGTAAGTCCAGTAGGAGTGATGCCCTGGCCATTTCTCTGACAGCGCCATCATCATTATTGAGCATGTGAAGTAGGTGGGTTAGCCTGGTTGCTACATAGATCCACTCTACATTTGGGACCCCCAGCCCCCCTTCGCTCGTGTGGAGTGTGAGTTTAGGTCAACCCATTTTCTGGCCAGCTGGACAGTACTATTTGTCATTTCTCTCAATGCATTTTGTGGGATGTGTACATTGGCAAAGAGATGTTGTATCTTAGCCAGGGCCACTTCTGTCACAGCCTCGAGCTTCATGACTATAGGGAGGGGAGACAGATCGATCAGGTTGAGGCGATGGAGAAACTCTTTAGTGAGCTCCTCAACTTGCTCCCCCCACTCACCAGCGATGTTGAACTTATAGCCCAGGTATGGATAGGTCTCATTACTGGAGTACACCCTAATGGGCTGACCCATTATTAGAAAGGAGGGAGGCATGTCATTCTTTGCCTTGTACCAACTTTAGAATTCTAGAGACAAATTTCAAAAGAGGGTATCCGTATGGACGTCTGTCTCATTGCATGGTGGTGAATATTCCTTTCTCAAAGAAGACGCCAACTAGAACAGAGAACAGAGACCAATCTGCTCCATTTCTACGCCAATGGCATCAGATAAAGCCTGCATACAACCCATTACCGTGTGTGCGTTGTGTGTGTGCGTTGTGTGTGTGTACGTGGCTGCGTGCGTGCGTGCGTGTGTATGTGTGGATCAATACATACAGTAAGCCTTCTAATTTATTATAATCTCAAATCAAACTGGGAACCCAAAATGAATCTTCTTTGAAACATAATGACCTCTCCTAAATACAAGCATGAGTTACCCTTCTTGTTTATGGTGGTTGCCATCGATCTGACACAGAGTGCATGGCCTTAGACAAATCCATTGGATTCATGCAGGCCCCGTCAAAACAAAAGACTTTACCCCACTTTGATTGTGGCTCAAAGAGATGAATCAAAACAGTGAGATGGCTTCCTGCCAAGATTGAGAGGAGGCACTCGGGGAAAAACCAAAGGAGGTATTAGTCCTTTATCAGTAATTGCAGTTGATTTAACACCAAAGTCCTTATTGATGACTGATGTTCAACAATCAGTGGTACTTTAACAAGGCACCCGACTTAGTCTCTTAAAAGCATCATGTTGGCTGTCATGCCTTGCCCCTCTGTGCCCAACTTGGCACAGTTATCCTTGTCAACAGCAGGCTCTGTTGTTTCCACATTCACACCTTGCCAGCGAGAGCTGTTAGAGAGATAAAAGCACTTTGGGGTAGCAGTTGTGCTTAGTCATACAGGGGGCAATATTCATAAAACATTTAAGAATGATCTAGGGATGCTGTGAGTTAATAGTGAAAATGTGCTGTGGTAAGTATTGCAAAAACACAGATTACACTAAATAAACATTAGTCATTCAATTAAAATGGTTGGGTTAAAAAGGAGGGTTTTGAAGCATCACTCAGAGATACGTTGTAACATAATCTTAAAACTAGAGGATGAGGGGGGGGGGTTCAACCCTTAAATGCTTCATACAGGGGAGATTTATACAAGTTGGGGGGATACAACTGTAAGCTAAACTAAAGGCCTTGCCCTGTCCGTCTCAGATTGCATTGTGTCGCTCCACACAAATTCAAGTGATTCTCTGAGTCTGAACGATGATCTAGGTGTACATAGAGGTACTATAAGGGGTATGTGAGAGAAAGTGGGGGAATCCCAGTGGGTCATGCAGTTTCTGAAATAGACCAGCCCTCAGACCTCAGACCAGCCCGTTTTGCACCAACAACCATGCCACGTTCAAAGTCACTTAAATCATCTTTCTTCACCACTCTGATGCTCGGTTTGAACTGTAGCATATCGTCTTGACCATGTGTACATCCCTGGATTGTGTTGCTGCCACATGATTGACTGATTAGAAATGTACGTTAATGTGCAGTTGGAGAGGAGTGTCTAATAAAGTGGCCGGTGAATGTATATGGATATATGGATAATATGCCAGAGTTCATTAATCATTTTTTCCAGCATCAATGCTGAGCCTCTCTCAGGAATGTTGCATATGTTGTACGTGTCGTGTGTGTGTGTGTGTGTGTGTGTGTGTGTGTGTGTGTGTGTGTGTGTGTGTGTGTGTGTGTGTGTGTGTGTGTGTGTGTGTGTGTGTGTGTGTGTGTGTGTGTGTGTGTGTGTGTGTGTGTGTGTGTGTCCTATCTGTCTTGTCTGTGTGTTTTTTTCACTTTTTGAGTGATTGTGTGATCCAGGATGTGTGATTAGCCCATCATCCCATAAAGCAGCGGGCAGTGGGGTATGTAAAGGAGTGCATTACGGGTACACACTGTTGCCTACCCGAGAGCACACACT
This sequence comes from Gymnoscopelus braueri, assembly GCF_963280865.1. Taxonomy (NCBI): domain Eukaryota; kingdom Metazoa; phylum Chordata; class Actinopteri; order Myctophiformes; family Myctophidae; genus Gymnoscopelus; species Gymnoscopelus braueri. Next base: position 15,905,276 of record NC_137624.1, read on the forward strand.
GTTCATTGGATGTGAAATTAATATTGGACAGCTATACAAAGGTCTCCAAATTTTAAACAAGCACTGCGCTAACTTTTCAGCAAAGTGTAAACTCTCTGTCTCTGTTGTCTCTATTGGTCTTTCTGCCACTTACACTTTAACTTTCTCTGTCTCTATGCAGCCTACCACTCATTGGCATTC